>NC_056728.1:955386612-955641505 GCF_019279795.1 Protopterus annectens
GGGTACATTCATCACAACTTCATCCAACTCATTCCAAAATTTTTCTTTCTCATCCATCGCACACCCAACATGCGGAGTGTATGTACTAACAACATTCATCATTACACCATCAATTTTCAGCTTCATAAACATCACTATTCGACACTCTTTTCACCTCCAAAACACTCTTGGCATACTGTTCTTTCAGAATAATCCTTACCCCATTTCCCCTCCTATCCACACCATGATAGAACAATAGAACCCACCTCCTATACACCTGGCCTTACTCCCCTTCCATCTGGTCTCTTGCATGCACAATATATCAACCTTCCTAATCTCCATCATATCAGCTAGCTCTCTCCCTATACACGTCATACTGCCAACATTCAAAGTTCCTACCCTCACTAATACACTCCTAACCCTCCTCCTCTCTTCCTGCCTTTGGGCATGAATTCCCCCTCTGCTTCTCCTTTGGCCAACAGTAGCCCATTTTCCGCCAGCACCCTGTTGGCTAACAGTACTGGTGGCAGTCATTGTTAACCTGGGCCTCGACCGATCTGGTATTGATATCTGTATTGTTGTCCGCATATGTCATTTGGCAGAGGTTTTACACTGGATGCCCTTCCTGATGTAACCCTCCCCATTTATCCGGGCTTGGGACCGGCACGAAGAAATGCACTGGCTTGTGCATCCCCACTGGCTGGAATTATTGATGCAAGAGCTGTGAGTGTAGTACTATGAGGTCATTTATAGGGGGGACAACAATGATAGTCCAGAGGCATGCATAGAGTGTCATTATTGTTCACAATCCCTCCATGACATTACTGATTAGTTGGTGTGTCCATATAACTTTTACAATCACTCCTTTCTATAGACTGTAGATGTGTTTGCATTAATAGCATAAGGATGGGGCTGAGAAGGCTACAGCACCGGTATGTTACTTGTAGGCTATGGATTCAATGGGTTCTGTAACAAACACGCCTTTACTTCCTCCATTACTGATGACTGTAGGTGAAGTTTAGTCTATGGCCTTTGTGTTACTTTGGATCATCCCCTTCCTTTATCCATACCAGGGTGTTGCATGCCTGGCCTGTGCTGCTTTTTTTGGTGTGGGGGTGGCCTACATGCATACCCACACACGGGGATGGCTAACGACACTAGTAGTTGATTGCATTCATGTCTTGCAGTATGTCATGTTATAGGCCCATGCCTTTCTATGGGCTGCACACACACACACACACACACACACACACACACACACACACACACACACACACACACACACACACACACACACACACACACACACACACAAACACACACACACACACACACACACACACACACACACACACACACACACATTCTTTCCTTGGTCCTATGCTAAGTGATTGTGCTCTGAACCTAGATACAGTGTATTTCATAGCAGTAGTGTACATCACTGGCAGACAGGATTGAACAGTGGCAGTCACATCCTCTGTTGGGCCTATGGCACCTCCATAGTCAGAGGGAGTAACAACATGAATGCCACAACAGTTTGATCTTCCAAAATGTACAGAGTCAAGATACTGACAGCTTGGGATGATATGCTCGATAAGCCACGATGCTTCGCTAGGGATGGCTTGCACCTGTCACCCCTGGGCTTTCGGATATTGGCAAAGGCACTTGCTACCCCCATAGTGCCTTTTTTAGGCAAGGCTCAAAAGACAAACCCACCTCCATAGGTATCACAAGGGATAAGAAACTAAGAGTAATGCTACTCAACGCCAGAAGTCTAAACCTCAAGATGCATGCACTCAAAACTCTCCTTAGCATGGAGAACATCGATATCTGTGCAGTAACAGAAACCTGGTTCAGGGCTCCTGAGAGCACCCCAGCACTACCAGGTTATACCTCATACCATGCTTTTCGGCCCCAAAACTTGGACAGAACCACAAAAGGAGGGGGAGTATCGATATTCATCAAAGATACCCACACCTCCAGGTTGGTGGCAAAGCACGAAGCAACAGAGACTATCCATGTGCAACTAACAGTGGGTAAAACTGCCTTCCAGTTTATAGCCTGCTACAGACCACCCTCCCAAACCCAGGAACCCCACTCGGCCTTTCTGAGAACACTGGAAAATATGAAGGTCTCTCCAAACACCATTATATTGGGTGACTTCAACTACCCAAACATAGACTGGGAGCATTACTCTAGCTCCAACACCCTAGCCCAAAGGTTCCTAGAATTTATATACTCAAATGCTATGGAACAACTTGTTACCACTCCCACAAGAGGGGAAAACATACTGGACCTGATCATCACCAACATGGGGACTCTATGCTCCAGACCAGAAGTGTATCCCTCACTGGTAAGATCAGACCATAAACTAATCTCACTGGATATTCACATCCCAACCCCACCCCCCGCCCAGAAAACCACAGTGATAAACTTCTCTAAAGCAAATTTCACACTCCTCAAAACCGAGGTGGAATCCTTCAAAGCCCCCGGGCCTGTGGAAAATATGGCCCAGACCGCAGACTCCTTTATAAACGCATTCTATGAACACCTTCAGGAATGCATGGATCATGCAATCCCAAATAAAACCAAGACCCAATCCTCCAAAGGCAGACGTCCTGTCTAGTGGACCCCAGCCATAAACAAACTATACAATAGAAGGAGGAAGCTACTAAATGATAGAGCAAAATCCCAAAAAGGGAAGGCATCACTGATCAGTATTAGCAAAAAACTACGGGCACTCATTAAATTGTCTAAGGCCAGCTTCGAGAGAAATATTGCACAGGACACTAAGGATAATCACAAGGCTTTCTTTAGTTATGTTAGGAACCTGGGTGGTAATTCCCAGATATGCTCAGAATTAGTCCAAAATGACAAAAAATACACTGAACCCACAGACATTGCCAACATCCTAGCTGACAGGTTCAGCGCAAACTTCTCCCCACCAAAAGGGCAAATATCTATCCCAGCAGAGTGCTGCCCCTGACATCTCAGATGTTCAGGTAAGAGCCCTCTCCAAAGCAAAAAACACAGCATCAATGGGACCAGACGGTGTCCCGGGCTGCGTCCTACATGAACTCCAAGAAGAGCTAAACCCAAACATAAAACTACTGTTCAATCTCAGCCTTACTACAGGATATGTGCCCAAAGAGTGGCGTACAGCAACAGTGGTCCCTCTCCATAAAGGTGGTGCCTCAACGGATCCAGGAAACTATCGCCCCATAAGCCTGACTAGCTTGGTCTGCAAAGCTATGGAAAGGATCATCATGGATCTCATAAATAAAGATATTGGGGACCTACAGACACTGGATCCTACCCAGTTCGGCTTTGTTAAGGGCAGATCATGCCTCTTAAACCTGGTTGATTTCTTTGAAACAGTCACCAAGGCCATTGATGAGGGGAAGGTGGTCCACACAGCCTACCTGGACCTTGCAAAAGCCTTCGATACAATACCCCACTCGGGCATTATAGATAAGCTCACCAGCTTAAATATAAACCCCTATGTCACTAGATGGATTGCAAACTGGCTCAAGGACAGAACCCACATGGTTAGAATTGCTGGAGCCATGTCAGACTCCAAACCAGTTACAAGTGGTGTCCCACAAGGCTCAGTCCTGGGACCTCTCTTGTTCGGTATATATTTCTTGGAGGTAGAGGCCAACATGGAAGGACTGTGGCTGACCAAGTTCGCAGATGACTGCAAACTGGGCGCCATAATCGACTCTCCAGCCGACACAAGCATCCTCCAAAAGGGCCTCATAGAAACAGACAACTGGTGCCAGAGCCATGGCCTCAAGCTAAATGCCAAAAGTGTATAGTCATCCCCTTTGGCAAAAACAAAGTGCCACAAATTACCACATAGGTGGTAATCCATTAAGTACAGAAGAAGTAATTAGGGACCTGGGGACCCAAGTTGATAGCAATCTCTCATTTGACAACCATGTGGCCAAAGTGGTTAGAAAAACATTTTATATAGCCCACCTAATCATGAAGGGATTCACATCTAGATCAGGGAGGTCATCGTGCCTCTTTACTCATCCCTCATCAGGCCCATAATTGAGTACAATGCCCCTTTGGGATGTACCTTACTAGACACCTGCAGCAACTGGAAAGACCCCAAAAGTACCTCACCAAGAGGATCAAAGGGCTCAAACAGATGCCATATGCTGCCCGGTTAAAGAAACTCCAGCTCTACTCAGTGGCATACCGCCTGTTCAGAGGTGATCTGTGCCTGATGTATAAAGCCATGTCCAACCCGGAATTAATGGACATGCTGCACCTCAGAAAATCCAAATCCCATCGAGCTATGCGCTCGAGAGACTTGAACCTCAGCACTGAAATAAATAGGACATGCTGGAGGGACAGATTCATAACCCAGAGGCTCCCTTCACTCTGGAATAAAATCCCAGCCCAGGTTAGGCAGAGTCCCTCACTGACTCTCTTCAAGAGGAATCTTGATGAGTGGATGGGAGATCGTAGGTTTACCCCGGGTATCACTTCTGTGTCACTGTTAGACAGAGGCACAGTATACTAACCTCGAAAAAGGGCATTGCAAAATAAATTTAAAATGGGTGGCGAAAGCCAAACACATTCTGGCTAGGCTTATAAATGCCCTAGGGCAGATAGCCTAGTATGAACCTATGAATCTATGAACCTATATTTGTCCATGAGATCTATACACATGAAGATGATGCAAGCTGTCCAACATACAGTCAAGTACTGCATCATCTGCTAGAGCTGTATCATTGCAAACATACATGCACACACACACACACACACACACACACACACACACACACACACACACACACACACACACACACAAAATGCTTATTATGGCCCATAGTTATGAACCAAACAGTGCCTTTTTAGCCTCTGTCATGGTGTATGGCACTCTCCTCTGTCTCGCATTTTCATCCTCTGAAGCCAGTTCCTCCACAGGTTCTTCATCAAGCACCTCCTTTTCAACTAAATCTGGGACTTCCTTCTCCTAAATGCCTCTGTCCTGTTGTTACTGTTTATGCATCAATACATTGTGTAATACTGCATACACTGCAAAGATTTTACTGCATGTTCCATGTGAAGGTTGCCAGTCTAGCTAGCTAGAATTTTGTAAATAATTCAATGTCATTGTAAATATTAATATGATCCACAGGCTTGTTTTACAAATGTAAAGAAAACTGTGTTATGTGTTGAGTTTCAGAAATATAACCACAATGCACCCTGCTGGAAGAACGCTGATAAGTTAAAAATTTTACAACTGTGTATGATCTCAAGCTCAGAGACAGGATGTCTGCACTAGGAAATTCTTTCTATTGTCCTAAGAAATAGATAATTACTAGGTTTCACATGTAAGGTGTATTTTATTGCTGTGGCTTCCTAGCAGGTGCAGATCAAAAAGAAAATGTTAAAATTTTGAGTTCTGTGACCCTGGGAAACTTCAGTAGAAGTGTCAAGAATTATGTAATCTGAAATGACTCAGCAATAATGTGTATTATCAATTTAAGGGCAATGCCAGAAAGTAAGAATAGCATTTTGTATTTTGCTCTGGATCTGACAACAACTCACCAGCACTTGCTTTGCTCTGTAAGTAGTGTATTTAGAACATTGATTTGTCTTAGAGATAGATAGGAATATAGCTAGATTAGTCTAGCCGTTTTCTATATTTATGTCAGACTGTCCTACAATATTGTTTTAAAGTATTTTCCTGTGATCTCTGAACTCTCTATTATCACTGTGATGAATTAACAAGTAGTGTCTTGTGCTTTATTGATTATTAAATATTTTAACCCTTTTACCTGTGGTTGGTTTGTGTGTAGAGATATTTAAGCTCTTAAGAGTACTTGCATGTATTTGGTGACACTGTATAGGCCACTCCTAAATAGTCTTCAAGTCTTAGTCACACTTACCAATTGGATAATAATAACATGGCATGGTAGAATTGAACACCCTTTGGTAAGGGCTTTTATAGTAACTGATAAGGGGGTTGGTGGCAGTCGACACTACCTTATAGTCTGGGCAGAAGGGGCATAGCTAGCGTACCTGTGCCTGCCTTCCCCAGAAGTGTGTGTGTGTGTGTGTTTGTATATAATTCAAATCTCAAAGGGTGTGTGGGTCAGCTACTTGAGCAGGGACCTGAAGCACTGGTTAGACAGAGAGCGTGCTGGAGGTTTTGGCTTGACCACTCAGCTGAGATCTGAACCCTATAGCTGTGCCAGTGGGGAGTCTTATTGGGGATCTGGAGAGAAAGGGAGAAACAAGCCCCAGACTGACTAAGATCTCTGTGTGCTCTTAAGAGAAATTGTACTTTACTGTGTGTGTGTACTTGTTATCCTCCCAATGTGGAGGCCCCTCACTGGTGCTAATGGTGAGGATTGAGGCTCCTTGATTACTGGGCCAGTGTTTGGCAGTGGTGGGATATCCACATCAAATATTAATTGTTTGGCAGTGGTGGGATATCCACATCAAGTATTAATTGTTTGATAGTGGTGAGTTAGCCACATCACATATTAATTGGGTGTAGTGGTGTGGATAGTGAATTCCTGTAGCTTGTGTGCAGTAATCACTGAAGGTGTTTTTCTACTCTAAATCAGCCACACAGTGAACATTCAGAGTTCAGATCACAATTGTTTTATTTTGTTAGTTTAGTTAGTCAGGGAGTGCAGGCAAGCATGTCAGCTGAGGAGTATGGCAAGCTGACAAGAAGCCAATTGGCTGAGATGTGACAGGCTAAAGGACTGGCGCATGAAACCTAAGGCAGACATGATTGCAGCATTGGTCCCAGTTGTATCAGAAAATAACAATCAGGAGATGATCAGACTGGCTGTGGAGATGTACAACACTCAGAGAATGGACAGCTCAACCTTTCTACAGATAACTTAAAAATCCATCTGGAGTTAAAGAGACTTGAGTTGAAGAACAAGTGTTGGGAAATAGAAGCAGCAGAGAGACTGAGGCATCTAGAGAGTGAGGAAAATGAGAAACTGCAATGTCTGCAGGCTGAGGAGAATGAGAAACTGCTACGCCTGGAAGCTAAGGAGAAGGAGAGGCAGAGGCAACATGATAAGGAGATGCTGACTCTTCGCCAGAGTCATGGAGGTAATGGGGAGATATAACCAGACCCCAGAAGCACAAAAGGTCAGTAAATTTCTTCCACAGTTTACAGAGGGGGATAATTTTGATAGTTTCATTCATATGTTTGAGAGGGTATGTAAACAGCATGATGTTGACCAAAAGCTCTGGGTACAGTTCCTGACCCCCTTACTCCACGGTAAAGCTGTAAATGTACTTTCCAAGCTGACTGACAATGATTTTGTAAATTATAATGCTGTAAAGAATTGTTTGCTTGAATTTTTTAAGCTAACACCTGAAGCTTATAGGAAAAAAAATTGTGAGTATAGAAGCAAGGCAGATGAAAGTGTGTGTGAATATGTTGCTGAACTAAGCACTTATTTTCATAGGTGGGTGAGTGGATGTCAGATCACCACTTTTGAAGGGCTGGCAGACCTTTTGGTGAGGGAACAAGCCCTTAGCACTTTGCCTGAGGACATGAGGTTCTGATTAGCTGATAGACAATGCTCTTCTGTGGATGAGTTGGGGAAGAAGGAAGACCTATACCTAGCAAGCAGGACATCCCTGCACAGGAAAGGGGCACCCGGTGCTTCTCATGGGTCTAAGGGAACTCATGCTGGGCAGCCCAGACTGCCCCGACAGAATCTACCAGTAGCAGGGGAAGACATTCGTCCAGGTACACATCCAGGACCTAGGGTTAAATGTTTTGAATGCAACCAGTGGGGCCATGTGGCATAAAGATGTCCACAGAAGCAAAGTGGGGAACAAAAGGTGAGGGAGTCAGTAAGTGGAAATGACAAAATGCCAATAGTAGGTTGTCTTGAGAAACAGGGGTACCAAACTAACATCCTGCAGATGTCCTGATAGGGAAGGAGTTTGATAATGCCATACCATGTGCTCATGCAGTTACATGTAGTCAGGCTTGGACACAAGCATGTGGGTCTGGTATCCTGGGGTAGACCCAGACAGACCACACACTTGCAGCCAAGACTGGTGAGGTGGTTACTTCAGGGAGGGAGCTACCCTGTAGCAGTGAGACTGAATGTGAACCACAGCTACTTGTGGGTACTGATGTTCCCTTAGACAGAGTGACTGCAAGGACATAGGTGAGTAGTAGTACCCAGGCTGACAGTGAGGCACTGCTGTCAGAGAATACCAGACTTCCTGTGGAAAGGGAGCTGGGAAGAGTTAGAAAGAGAGAGTTGAGACAGGCTCAGTTCTCAGACCCTACATTACAAGGCCTGAGGCAGGTAGCTAGTGAGGCACCTGTTCCTCAAGGGAAGGACAAAGCTGTATACTGGGACAAAGGGTTACTGTATAGAGAGGGAACCTCTGAGAGAGGGCTAGAGGGTGAGAGAATAAGCAGTTGGTAGTGCCTAGAACCTACCATCTGGCACTTCTAGCCACAGCCCATGATATTCTCTTTGCAGGTCATATGGGCATAAAATGTAAGATACGTATTATGCAAAACTTCTATTGGTCTGGAATTTCCAGAGATGTAACAGGGTACTGCAGGACCTGTGAGCAGTGACAAAAGGTAGGCAAGGCAGGAGACAAGGTGAAAGCTCCTTTGATGCCTTTGCCTGTGATTGAGGAGCCATTTCAGAGGGAAGCTATGGATATTGTGAGGCCTCTGAGTACCCCAAGTTGCACAGGGAAAAAGTATATCCCAGTGGTAGTAGATTATGCTATAAGATACCCTGAGGCAGTGGCTTTGTCCTCCATTGAGGGAGAAAATGTGGCAAATGCTTTGTTAGAGATTTTCAGCAGGGTAGGTTTCCCCAAAGAAATACTGACTGACAGAGGTGTCGATTTCATTTCAGACCTGCTGACTTGTCTGTGGAAGTACTGTGGGGTGAAGCACATAAAGACCACCCCCCTGCCATCCCCAGACTAATGGTCTTGTTGAGATGTTAAACTCTACACTCAAGTCCATGATACAGGCATTTGCAGACCAGTTTAAGAAGGAGTGGGACAAATATTTGACCCATCTGTTGTCTGCTTACAGAGATGTTCCCCAGGAATCCACAGGTTTTTCACCCTTTGAGTTGCTGTATGGGCATAGGGTGAGAGGGCCTCTAGACTTAATTTGTGATGAGTGGCATTATCTGCTTCAACTACTTGCAACCTTTTGATTATAGCTTCTCTTCTCATCAAATGTTTTTATACTCTTTACATTCCTAATTAAAACTTTTATCCTCCCATACAGAAAAAAAAAACAAATTCATAGACTCAGCAGGAAAAAAAAATCATTGGTAATATGACTCATAACAGTATTTAGTCCATATTTAAAGACACAAGGCCAGTCAGGATAGACTAATAAAATGCTGTTTATTGTTGCTTATTGTAAACTAAAAGAAGACAGCAGCTTTATTTTATAATACTAGTTCATCATGCATGGCTTGGTTTGTTGTTGTGTATTGTATAATTCACTCTTGCAGACATTTGAATGAGAATAACTTTGTTTTCTTGACAAGAACAACTGTTTGGAGTCAGCAGGACTGCAGCAGAGGGCATGATTAATAGTAATGCAGTTATGTTCTGAAATGCACAGAAACATGCACGGTGCAGTAGAATTCTATGTGATCAACTATTCGCCTTGGTTGCAAAATATTGTCTGATGTACAGCTTAGCCTGAATGGCTGCATTCCTAGAACATTTACCAATGTTATTGTAATTTCACCATATCCAGAGTAATTTCTTGGGCATATGAACCTAACCAGTCCATTGCATTATTGAATGTACAGTTCAGAGAAGAAAGTGAAGGTTCTGACTTCACAGTCCTCATCTTATAGGTCTCTAGAAAATGTCTTATTTCCAATAAAAAAATCTGTTCTCAGGATTTCCTTCCGAGACACTGGTATCGAGAAAAAAATGCTTTCAACATAACTTTGCTCAACAAATCAAAAACATACTTAGAACTATTACACAAAGATATTTCTTTTATCAATATATACAGTTTACTGACCTTACAAAGATTCTGCCACTATAACCTGCAAATTAAAAGTGAGAACAGCATTTGTTAAGATGAACTGTTTAACTAGATTGCAGGAAAACACAATCAAATATTGCCTGATTCCTTTGTGATGCTCAGTAACAATTACAATTAGGCTATCACTTTGGTACGCCAAGAGCAAATCCCAGTTCTACTGAGTATTTAGTATATGACTGTTATATAAACAGATGGATCAGATAGCTTTAAATTATATTAGCTTGGAGTTTTACTGTGATATCCCACGGAATATGTGTGGATCCCCTCTTTCTTTACAGTTGCCAGATTTCTTTTCAAGAAGCAAATAATAGAGTTATTTCATTACAAAAAGGAATCTGTGTAAAATATGATCTTAAACACATTCAGATACTAAGTGAAATAGATATTCCCAACTGTGAGGCATCTGTTTCATTTTAGTAACAGCCATATTGTCTTTCCCAGAAATAGTTAAAATATGTTGACTTAAAGTGAACCCTAGATAGTCTAATTAGTCTGTCAAAATAAAATTCAGCTGTTGAGATTCAATGCCAAGATCAGCAAGTGATTGTAATTTCTTGATATCATTCTTTAGCTGAAACACTTTTTAATTTTTTTCTCTGTCAACACCCTCTTTTACAGTGCTGCCAGTGGTGTAGAGAAGCTGATGTCATCTGCTTCTGATTTCTTGTCTCTGACCTAGCTCATAGATGAGCGTAAAGTGAGAATTTTCAAATGACAATGAACTCCTTAGCAGCTGTCGCTTGCTCCTGCTTTTCTGCTCTCAGGAAAGAGTTGTAAATGTAGCTGTCTATACATTTGTCTTACATTTTTCTAACACTGCAGTATAAAAGGTACCCAGGACATCCCAAAAATTAACTGCTTAACAAGAATCACTAGTGGGGGGAAACCCACTGCAATTGTTAGTTGGCAACTCTAGTTTGCACTTGGCAACTTTTCAGGACTTAGCACTATCTGTAAATATAAATTGTAACATTATCACTGAGCAAGATGTTAAACTTTGGATTGAAATTTAAAGCACACCTTGTTACTTTTTATTTTCATTTTAAATTGATTCTGTAGCTATAGTAGGATTTTGTTGCACATTTATACCTGTTTCTTGCATAATATATTTCTCATGTTTGACCTTATTCCAGGAGGGATGTTATAGCTACTGTAAAGTATCAAAGGTATTTACTACATGAGTAGGAAAGACTGCCTAAATTATCTTATTTAAGAATTCAGACTTCTCCCTCCACTTTCAGCTTACGTGATTGGTGTCACTTTAAATTTTTAAACCAGTACAACTGCAGTTCCACACGAGAAGGTTCCATTCATGTATAAGGACGTCATGTATGATAATTCTTCCTTGAAAAGCAAAACAAATTCCTTACTTGGAAGACTGTTGTTTTATACAATGCTATAACATGGTAGACTACTGTATACAGAAAGATAGCATGTTATCTACGTCATACAACAGGATAAGCATAGCTCTTGAAAAGCAGGCTGAAAAGCACCTTGATTTCTCAATAGTTTCACCACAGTTTTATTCAGTGAAACAGGCCTGCATTAGAAAGGTACTGATGTTCTTCGTCTCCCATTGCTGCAGTCCTGACATAAGGGTATTCCGCTGCCCACCATCGGCCCGAATACCAAAGGGCTATAACCGGCGTCGGTCATCGGCGCTCGAGACTGACATCAGTACGTGCCAGTACAAATGCGCATGACCGACGCCATAACCTCAGTCTTTCTTGCCGCATGGTCCCTAAGCAGAAGCAGCATTTGCAAGTGCCGTTCGGCGTTCTGGAATTGTCGGTTTTCGAGTTTCAGACCGGAGACCAAGTTGGGCTAAGTACCCTTTGGGGACATTTTGTCTTTTCTTGCCTCAGTATTGACGGATGTCAGAAAAGTTAATAACTGTATTTCTTGTGGGAAACAGATTCCTCATAGGGATTACCATTCACTCTGCATTCCTTGTTTAGGGCCTGAGCACGACGTTGTTGGGTGTTGCTTTTGTGCTACTTTTAACAAGCGTACTATTAAACGTCGGTTAGACTGTGCTAGGCTAGTGTTTGGTAAACGTTGTAATTATAACATGCCATCGGATTCTCCGACGACTGGTTCTTCTAAGAAACGCAAAGAAAAGTCTTTGCGGTCCAAACAGGATGAGGCGGCCACTCCGGACGCCGGTTCTGTAGTGCCACTGGCTACTTCAGCGGCTCCTTCTGAAAGTTTACCTGAGTCTCAAGGGGAGCCTTTGTTACTGCAGGAAGTGGCTTCTCCTGTGTTAGGCCAGGCTGAGGGTGCTTCTCTGATGTCAGTGGTTCCCTCCCCTCATAGGGTAGTTCAGCCTCCTCCTTCTCATAGCAAAGCCCATTCTAAGTCTAAGTCTGCCCCTGTTGGTGCATGTCCCCAGGGTCCAGCTCCTAGGAAGCACATGTTAAAGATGGCTGAAGATTTGATTACTTTAATTAGGGGTTCTATGCCCCCCCCTGCGAAGAGGCCCAGGGTAGAGCCAGAGTTGGAGGGTTTGGTTCAGTCTTCCAATGAGTCAGATTCCTCTGTAGAAGAACTTCAGGATTTCCTCCCTATTCTGATTCGGAGGCTGAGGACTCTACTCCCTCGTCCCCTCCAGAAGATTTTTCTTTCTCTGAGACTTTGCATTCTATGAGGGAACATTTCAAATGGGAGGCCAGGATTATTCTGATTCCGTAAAGACTGAGAGAATTCTTGTTTTTGCCTCAGCATAGGCCCTTGGCTATTCCCCCTGTACTGGATGTTGTTCAGGATGTGTTTTCTGAGGCTGCCCTTAACCCAGATTCTCTGCCTCCTGCCCCGGTTAAACCAGACAGATACTACAGGGTTCCAGAAGCTCACAAGTACTTATATAAGAGTCCTAGGGCTGATCCAGAAACTATTACTCAAGGCCCCAAAGGGGTTAGGGCTTCTGTGGTTAAGAATCCAGTTCCTCTGGACAAGGATGCTAGGGCCCTGGATAGGTGGGGTAAAAAATTGTATACCTCTTCTACTTTGGCTATGAGAGCTTTAAATTGTCAGTTTCATATGCTTCAGTATCAGAATTATTTGCTGGGCCAATTGAAATGTAAAGTAGATGCTTTAGCTGAAGGTATTGAATGTAAGGAGCTTCAGGATTTAGTGCATGCTTCAGACCAAGTTGGTAAGCATTCTTTGCAGTGTGGTTTTGATGCTTTACAGGCTTCTTCCAGGGTGGCTGCTACTAGTTCAGTCATTCGTAGGCATGCTTGGCTTAAAGATCAGACCTTGTCAGAGCATGTTAAGGCTCGAATTATGGATGCTCCTCTACAATCTGATGTTCTTTTTGGTCCTCCAGTAGAGTCAGTTTTGAAAAAAATGGAGGAAAAAGCTAAGTCTATGCAGACAGTTAAGGAGTTTTTACAGGTTCAGCCCCCTAAGTTCAGTAGGAATTGGCCTGCTAAGGGTTGGTCTTTCCCCTCTTCGGATTATCAGTCTAGGGGCAGGTCGAGGCGAGGTAGGGGTAGGGCTTCCTCTCAGGGCCCTGTTACTTCTAGGTCTTTGAGTTCTTCTACCCCTTCTGCTGGGGAGGGCAGGGGTCAGTCCTTTCGGAAACAGACCCAATGACCCGTGTCTTCGGCTGCCGGACTCTGCCTTGCTGGCAGCCCCTCTGGGAGGAAAACTGAGATTTTTCAAAAGGAATTGGCATTTGGTTACCCAAGACAAATGGGTATTGGACGTAATAAATCGAGGCTAAAAATTTTATTTTCACACATTCCCTCCTTTCAAAGGTATGCCGGATGTGCCTCGTCAGCAAAAACTGGAAGCAGACTCAAATTTCTTCTCTGCTTCAGTTGGAAGCAATACAGGAAGTACCTTCTGCAGAAAGAGGCACGGGGTTTTATTCCCGTCTTTTCTTAGTGCCAAAGAAAGGAAATACTTGGAGACCAATTCTGGACTTGTCCATTCTAAATACCTTTCTGGAAATTCCAAAATTCAAGATGTTAACGCTGCAACAGCTGTTACCTATGCTGGGCAAAGATCACTGAATGGTGACTCTGGATCTCAAAGAGGCCTATCTTCACATTCCTATCAGGCCCAGTTGCAGGAAATTCCTGAGGTTTTGAATGGGAATTTGCATTATCAGTTCTCTGCATTGCCCTTTGGCTTGTCTACTGCGCCCAGGGTATTCACGAAAGTCCTGGCTCCAGTAATAGCTTTTCTCAGGCTAGCAGGAATTCAAATTTATCCTTATCTGGACGACTGTTTGATTCTGGCTCAAGGCAAGCACGAACTTCTTCAACATCTGCAGTATGTAATGACAGTTTTCAGATGCCTAGGGTATTCTGTGAACGAAATAAAGTCCAGTCTAGTACCCTCACAAGAGATGTGTTTTCTGGGTGTGAAACTGAATACAGCTGCTCAGATGGCATTTCTTACAAAGGAATCTTCACCTATACTTCCAACAGCTATCAGTAATGTCCAGGCTGACTGCAAGGACAGTCCTTCAAGCCTTGGGGTTCATGGCATCTTGCATTCTAGTACTTCCCAATGCCAAACTGCATATGAGGAAGCTACAATGGTATCTCAAGAACGTTTGGACTCAACACTGCCACGATTTGGACACTGTCATTCGGATCCTACCTTGCATTCAGAGAGAATTTCTGTGGTGGGCTCAGGAATGTCACCTAAACAAGGGGCTCTCTGTGACCCAACCAGAGGCAAGTCAGATATTAACGACAGACGCCTCGGAGTCAGCCTGGGGAGCTCATTTCAGAGGAAAATGGATTCAAGACCTTTGGGCCCCAGAGCTACTTCACTTGCATATCAACATGAAAGAGATGCTGGCAGTTCAATTTGCTTTGGAGGGATTCAAAAGCCTACTTCAACCAGGACTGGTGTTGATTCGAACAGACAACACGACGGTCATGTGGTACATCAACAAGCAAGGGGGAACTCATTCTTATCCTCTTTGCAGACAAGCAATGCTGTTGTGGGACACTGCTTTGAATCTGCACATCACTCTTCGAGCACAGTTTCTGCCAGGAGCACAAAATTCTTTAGCAGATGTTCTGAGCAGACAGATTGTGGATCCTCACGAATGGAAATTGGACCCTCAGGTATTTCTTCAATTGACAATGGCTTGGGGAACTCCGGACATAGATCTGTTTGCTTCTCCTCTGAATTTCCAACTGCCACTGTTTTGCACAAGGCTATTTCATCCGAAAGCCTGGAAAATAGATGCACTATCCTTCAGTTGGAGCAACCTTCACATGTATGCTTTTCCTCCTTTGCCTCTTCTTCCACAGGTGCTGTTGAAAGTCAGGAGGGACAAGCCTTGCATGATCCTTATAGCACCGGATTGGCCTCATCAGCATTGGTACCCTCTGTTGAGGAGCTTGATTCATGTACCACCTTGGCCATTGCCACAGATTCCTCAATTATTGTCTCAGGAGAACAATCATTTTCTCAATGTCAGGGTGCACTCCCTGCCTGACAGCCTGGCGATTCTGTTTTAGAGAAGGGGACCTTCAGCTCCCTCAACAAGTTTTGGATGTTATTTTGGAAGCCAGGCATCCTAGTACTCGAAAAGTTTATGCTGGTAAATGGAAGAGATTTTTTCTTTGGAGTTCAGCTAAAGGCTTTGATGTCGAATTGCCTAATTTGAGTTGTACATTGCAATATTTGACTGTTTTATTGGACAAGGATTTGTCCTTCTCTTCTGTAAAAGTGCATGCTGCAGCTATTTCTGCTCACTATGATTGTGACCCTCCTTTATTTTCACATCCATTGGTTAAACAGTTTCTTAGAGGGGCAAAGAATATCAGACCCCCACGGAGAGCTCCTACTCCTACCTGGGATCTTAATTTTGTTTTGGAAAAGCTGACTCTGCCTCCTTTTGAACTTGCAGCTACAGCTGAATTGCAGTTCTTGTCTTGGAAGACTGCTTTTTTGTTGGCTATTACTTCTGCTAGAAGGGTATCTGAATTACAGGCCCTCATGGCAGTGGAACCTTTTCTGATTTTTCACAATGACAAGGTTTCCTTACGTACTAATCCTACTTTTCTGCCTAAAGTGATTTCTAATGTGGCATTGAACCAGTCTATACATTTGCCTACTTTTTATGCTAACCCCAAAATGACGGGAAAAAGTTTTGCATTCTTTGGATGTACATAGGCAGTTGAGGTATTATTTGAGCAGAACCAAAGAGTTCAGGAGTTCTCAACAATTATTTGTTTCTTTTGCTTTGACTTCACGAGGGAAAGCTGTCTCAAACAAACTATTTCCAAGTGGATTAGCCATTGTATTGCTTTTGTTACTCTCATCATGGTGAGGATGTTCCAGCTGGGATCAGGCCTCATTCTACTAGGGCTACGGCCACTTCTACTGCTTTTTGAGAGGGTAGCTACTAAAGACATTCTAGAAGCAGCTACTTGGAGTTCTGTACATACCTTTACAAAGCATTATCATTTACCTCTTTATTCTAGGTCTAGGGCTGGTTTTGCCACTGCAATCTTACAGGGCATGTCAGCAGCTCCTACTGCTATTTAGTTGACCAGCCTCCCTTTTTTCCGTTGCTCTGGGATTCTACCCTTATGTCAGGACTGCAGCAATGGGAGACGAAGAACATAGTACAGTTTTGTACCCACCATAAATGTAGATGTTCGAGGATCTCCATTGCTGCAGTCCAATTTTCCCTCCCTCCTTCCCCCTTTTTCTTTTTAGGTTGAGGTTTGGGTGGTGTTTTTTGCATTCTGACGTCTGAGGCAAGAAAGACTGTGGTTATGGCGTCGGTCATGCGCATTTGTACTGGCACGTACTGATGTCAGTCTCGAGCGCCGATGACCGACGCCGGTTATAGCCCTTTGGTATTCGGGCCGATGGTGGGCAGCGGAATACCCTTATGTCAGGACTGCAGCAATGGAGATCCTCGAACATCTACATTTATGGTAGGTACAAAACTGTACTTTTTGCTATTACATGGTGAAACCTTTTCAATATGAAATTCTCACTGGTTAAGTACTTAGTACTTAGTATACTAGAAAAATAATGAATGTGCATTGTGACTGTCAATCTGCAATCATTGTGTTACATAATATATATTTCCTCTTAACAAACACTAACTGTGATGTTTATTATAGCTTTGTTTCTGGACTTTTTCAGAGTGGGACACCTGATTGTTCAGTATACTGGGACATGGCTGCTATTCGTATTGTTATATTTAGCTAATCACTTTATCAATGCATGCTGAGTTAAGTTAACCCTAATTATAGAATGCTGTGGGCTGTTTTAATGAAATCTACAATTGTAGCCCTTAAAAGAATGGGCTACTTGTTGGATTAATACCACATAATCAAATGTTTACTCTTTCTCACTTAGAAATAAAAACTGAAACTTAATGTGAAAAGGAAACAAGACAGCAGGATAAAATTATAAAATATATTATAAAAATTAAAACAAAGGACCATTTAGTATTCACATATTCATCAACACAACTCGTTAATGGTGATATAAGTTGCCACGAAAACAAACAAGTCATGAAATCTGCCATAAGTGTGTGCAGAAGGATATAGTACTTTGTGTGTTATGGCCCCCCTCCCCAACAACACACCCCCCCACATACTTGGAAACAAAAATATAAGCTAATGTGTTTTTGTTGAGTCACCATGAAGGACGTCTAAAGTATACTTGAGAATAAGTTTAGTACCATTTATGTGCCATTGTAAGAGGCAGCATTATCTGACAGATTTTATTGTAGCAAACAGCATTACTTGATTAACAGTATATCATCAATATACAGTACTATTTCAAGTAATGGAAGATCTGTAGGGATATCATTGAAAAACAGTGCACCTAATACTGACTCTTATGGTATATTATTAAGAAACAGTATACCTAATATTGACTTTTATGGTATATCATTAATGAACAGTGTACCTAATACTGACTCTTATGGTATATTATTAATAAACAGTGTACCTAATACTGACTCTTATGGTATGTTATTAATAAACAGTGTAACTAATACTGACTTTTATGGTATATCATTAATAAACAGTGTACCTAATGCTGATTATTATGGTATATCATTAAGAAACAGTGTATCTAATAGTGACTCTTATGGTATACTATTAAAAGCAGTGTGCCTAATGTTGACTCTTATGGTATATGTTCCTGTGTCAGATACAAAAGAGGCCTGACTTGGAAACTTTGATTCTGTAAGCAGTTCTTAAACTATGTTACAGTGTTACAGCTTAAGTTAAACTTACCTAGTTTATTAAAGAAAAACTAAACCTTCTCCTACAGTTTATCTCAACTCATAGGTTGCTTTTCTCCCTATAATATGGTTCCACTATTGTGTAGGTACTAGAAACCTGCTTGTACTTTATAAAACTTTAATTTCATTGTCTTGGAATCAAAGGAAGACAAAGACCACCCACTTTTTTAACCTTAACTTCTCACATAATTTGCAGAGGAACTTGTCAATGCCTGCATGACATACCATAGACACAGAGAAATTTGTAGTCAAGTGATGTCAGGAGCTCAGCAGCTGTTGTAAAAAAAGACAGAGAGGTATGAAACTGTTTTCCATTCTTTAAAAAGAACTTACACTGACTCACAACCATTTCCAATGTAGCCATGCCTTTCACAGCAAAACAGAGGAATTAGATCTATCAATGGTTCAAAGGCAGTTGTCACCTCTTTTGACAAATTTACATAAGCAGCATCACAGTAGTGAAATGCTAAGCTTTAAACTTTAAATGTTTGTTGTTTATACCACTTTACATTTTAAGATGACTTAAATATAGTATCAAAGATGTCTGTGACATTTAGAGAAAAGTCATAACATATTTTTCTTGTAAAGTAGCAACACAATAGTGCAGGGGGGAGGGGACTGTCAATTCATCTTGGACTACAAAAGATACTTTGAACTAAGGTCTGCAATTTAGCTACTGTTTTGGTTGTAGCTGTATAACTCCTTAGTACATTGTAAAACAAGCCCTGAGACACAAACAAATGAGGCCCATTCAAGAAATAAAAGACGTAGTCTTGCTACAGAAGGTATATAAGATGACAGTGACTGACACTAACCCCATTATATGTCAGTGGGGTGGGAATACACCACCACTTCCTTATGTCTAGCATTACTCATATAAAGCAGACTTGAAATGGATTATGGGAAAGAGAAAAGCTTGAAGAAAAACAAGATCACATTGATATGTCAAGCCCCACTTGTCAGCCATTTTGCAGAAAACATATTGAAATTCTGTAAGAAGCAGTCAGAGTGATTCTGACATATTAAAATAGCTTAGAAAATGAAGATGGAGCAAAAAATTAGTTTTTTTTATTTCTAAGGTGAAGTTTTCCTTTGAGTGCCTATAGCCATTGTATAAACTGATGTAGATTTATTGTGTGCCATATAAAGGGCAGCTATGCTTCCAAAGCCTTCTCAAAAACCATGGTGGGCATCACAGCAAACTAAATTTATTTATGCTATGGAATATCTTCTTGTATATTCATTTTTTTTCTTTTGTTACTGGCCATAAACTGGCAATGGGATGATAGTGTTATGATGAAGATAGGATCCATATTTTCTGCAAGGGTACTGTATTGGCATGCTTGAACATGTCAGGGACTATACCTAATATCAATGAGAGTTTAAATGTGTAAGATAATGGTAGTATAATTCTTCTGTTCCCTACAGATGCCATAGGTGCCAGAAGCTGTTGAAGACTGGGGGGGGGGTCAGATAGTAAGAGGGGCACTTAGTGATCTAAAAAGGGCAATTTTTTATAACTATTTACTACTACAACATAGGTTCACTTGGAGAATATTTTAAGCTTAGCCAATTCCCTTTTGGTGCTTGAATAAACATTTCCTGATTGGTCTTACCTATCCCATGGCTGATAATTGTATATTAGCCCTAGTAAGAATAACTGTGATCATTCCATAGATAATTTGAGGGGACCCATGTAAGGGATGCAGCATTTAGGAACTGCCTCTATCTGTTAGTGGCATGAGGGGCAATTCTGGAGTACATTTTCTATTACCCATCCTTTGATCTAAGTTGCATTTCAATATGGACGGATGAGCTTTGTTTTATTTTTATGGATAGTCTGTTCTGGAACAGTGGTAGCCTCTGTGATATATATCCATCTCTCCACAACATTCAGTTTAGAAACCTGGATAGAGTATTTCTTATGCCATTTGACTTGCTGATGTTCAGTAGGTCCACCTGTATTAGGTTGGAGGATGCCCTGTATGCCAGACATCTCACCTCTAAGCACTCTGTAGGATACTGAGTATAGTAATAAATCTTTGAGGTGGCCCATGCAAGACCTATTGTTTTAAGACTTGTATCCTTTTAAAGTAAGCTATCTCTGAAGGTATTCTAGTTGCTGCATGGGGCTGGACAGATACATGCTAACCGCAAGAATGGAGAAGAACCCAAGGAAAGCTCTTAGCAAACTGAATGATTTTCCACTGCCTACATTGTCCCATATATACAACTAAGAGCTGTTGCAACACAAATGTGCATAAAAGAAAGGACAGAGGCATGCATTTCTTGAGAGAGCAGAATATGTAACCAGAAGAACACAGGGAAATTCTAATACATAGATGTGTCATCCAAGGTTTGTTGTGGAGCTAGTTTTCTGACCAGAAAAAAGTGCTAGGTAACAAAATGCAAATTAACCTGGAATGTGTTTTACAGAGTTTTCCTAAAAATAAACCTGATAATAATAAGATGTAATAAAAATTGCTGAAACTAGTATTCTTGTGGAAAATTCTACTGCAATGCTACCACGGGGGCTCAGTAGAGCAGATCTCAAAATTGTTCTAATACTGCATTACCTCAAAGGAATTTTGCACAGCAGCAAGATCGCTGTTTTACTGTGTATTTATAAAACTTGAAGTGCTGTACTTCCCCTCCTTTATACCGTTGACATAGTACATTCTGCCAGCCTTCCCCTCCTTTATACCGATGACATAGTACATTCTGCCAGCACCCAGCTCTATCTGAGTTGCTGCAGGACTTCTTGAATAGTCTGGAATAGCCTCAGTCTAAATATCTGTAATATCTGGGAAACATTCCCTGCATTCTGAAGAAAGTCATTATTGTTCTCCATTAATGTTACTCACGACATCTTCAATGAATCTGAAATCTCTTCCACAAACTATTCAGATACATGAGCTTTGCTGTTTGTTTAATGAATCTCTAAAAATATCTGCACGGCTGCTCTTACCCCATAGCAATGACTTGTAGTAAATTTTGAAATCTTACTTCCAAGCGTGACCAACTGACATACACACGCGCGCGCACACACACACACGCACGCACGCACATACACACTCCTTACGGGGCTTGACAGAAAGCAGCAGTACATTGCAGCAGTATACAAAACGGACGGAGAAAGCAGCAGCATAACACATAAACTCCCTCCTTACCAAGCAAGCTTGTTGTGATGAAAACCAGAAAACACATCCCTCTTTACCGAGCAGACTATAGTTATTTCTGCACACTTTTTTTGAGCTTACGTTAGCGTGCAATGCACGTATGAGTCCTCCATTGGGTCTGGGTCTTGCAGTTGTAAAAGTGTGGGGGGGGGTGCTCCTTCCCTCTCGCTCTATGGGGTGTGCTCCCTCCTCTCACTCTGTGGTTCTGGTGCCTATGCACTGCAGTCATTGTGAGATGTCATCGATTTTAACAAGGGACAATCTTTTAATACAAATTTACATTTAAAGTTAGTCGCACATAGTCTTAAGATCATGATTGATATTTTGGGGATCAAAAGTTTTTTGTACTGGTATCCTGAGTAAAGCTGTATCATTTTCCTACAGTTTCATCATCTTCCTGCATTCTTACCAAGGTGAAATCAGGTGTGTCACTATACTAGTTCAAGGTGTAGTCCTGTTCCTATCATTTTAACTAGTGAATAACTACATATTTTCTTGTTTGGACTGGAATGAAATCCCATGTTTCATCTTTTAAAGCACCTTCTTTAACCAAAGTTCGTGCAGCAGCTACATTATTTCCAGTTTTATCTGCTCCTTGAACACTTTTGAGAGACCTTAACCTTTTTCCAGTAAACTGTCAGACCATGAACATCAGGATGTAGATTACCTATGCATGTATAACTCTTCTCCCTTTGGAGCTGAACATGCCAGTTGCCATGTAGGCAAATGTGTGTGGAAGACATGTCTAACACAGAAGGAATCTGCACATACACTCCAGGTTCTGGCTTCCCAAAAGGGCAGCAGACTGAAGTTGTGTCTCTAAAAGAACATTTTCACACATAAACAATATTTGAACTTCTCTAGTGTCCATTATGCAGAAAAGATGATCTTCTCACAGTCACAGAACATTTCCATCAGTATTTTACTTGCATTGGCTAGGATCCGGTAATCAGAACCATGCTTTCAATCTAGGACAGTGCTGATACTACTGTTAGTGTACCCTGTTCTAAAGTTTGCATATATGTGCAAATGCTAGACATGGGGGCTCACTGAAGCTATCTTTTAAAGCTTGTGTGTTTTTTTTTTTGTTTCACACCCCCCGCCCCCCAACTCACAGGTGATCTGCCTCCAGACTAAAATCCTATGTTCTTGTAATACAAGCATTAGTCTTTAGTACTTCAGACTATGAAATAAGAAGGACTACCATCTGTCCCTCATTGCAAAGGACAGGGCCTATCTGAGCAGTTGTGTCCTGCAAAAAACACAAAAACTGGCAAATGTCCAGAGATTTGCTGCCAAAAACTATTCCCTAGGTTTGTTCAAAAAGAAACAAGTATATTATATCTGAAATACCTTAATATGATATGAAGGAACAAAAAAGTTTAAATTCTACAAGCATCTGCATTTCTTTTTTCTTAAAATAGTGAATCCAAGTCCTTTATACTGGTTGTGGATTTGATTTGTCCTGCAAAATGTCATATTTAAAATAAAAAAGTCCTACTTTGGACATCCAAAAAGGTAGTAACCCTAGGCATTAAGCCTAACTATATATGAGACACAGAGACAGACACATAAACAGACATGCTGCTACAGTGAAGCTTTATCCACAATTGCCAAGATCTCATATAGTCAGGTGACTCACATTGCCATGCTACTTCTTATTTGTTAAGGGTACAGACACACAGATGTCCTATTCACCAGGCTGAGTAAGTTACAGTCAGTTGCCTATCAGGGCCAGGATCCACCAGATCACATATCCACTCTCAGGTCATTGAACCACAAGTACTAATCATAGTACATGTGGGTGTAAATGACCTCAGATGTACCTCCCTGGAGAAGGGTATTATGGAGCTCATGGATTATGTGCCCCAGGCAGGTATGAATCTAGCATTAAGTAGCATACTACCTTCAACAAGGTTGATGTCACAATATGAACAGAAGATGATTGAGTTTAATAATTAGCTTAGCTTCCAGTGTCATTCCAAGGGGAGGCAATATTTGTCAGCATGGGAGGACATGGTTGACAGACCACATTGCTTTGCCAAGGATCATCTGTATGTGACCCCTCTAGGCTTTCAAATATTTAATAAATCATTGTCCTTTGCCATAGTGCTGCAAACATTCCAACATAGCAAACCCAACAAAGGTAATATAAAGGTATTACTACTCAATGCCAGGAGTCTAAACATGAAACTTCACACTCTGCAAGCTCTCCTCACCCTGGAGAATGCAGACATCTGTGCAGTAACTAAGACATGGTTTAAAGCCACATAGAGCACCCGAGCAGTGCTGGGCTACAATGCCTTCCACACATTTAGGTCAGCTACCCTGCAGGACAGACTAAAGGTGGAGATGTTTCAATCTACATCAATAACAAGTTCACCTCAAGGCTGGTCAAACAGGATGATGAGCTTCAGCTTTTCCATGTTCAAATCACTATAGTCAGAATCCCTTACCACTTCCTTTCAAGCTAAAGGTCCCCCTCAATGACCCAACAAACCCACAACTCATATTTAAATGTACTGGAGATGCTTGCCATTCAACCCAATGCCATATTCATGGGAGACTTTAACTGCTCCACTATAAACTGAGAGTCATACATTACCACAAATGTGCAGGCACAGAGATTTCTCAACTTTGTAAACAGAAACAAACTGGATCAAATAGTCCTCACACCCACTAGGAAAGCAAACATACTGGATGTGGTCCTCACAAACATGGTTGAACACTGCACCACCCTCCCCAACTCTGTCTACCAAGAATAATCACAGAACAAACTAAAAAAAAAAGCCATCTTGGTGGACTCCTAGGATCGAGAGGTTGTACAACAAAAAGAAAGTCAAGAACTTTTTTAGGAAATGCTATTCCTTGCTGGATAAAATCTCTCTCATTTATCTAACAAATAAGTCAGAGGACAAGCCAAGTCTTACCAAAGCCAATTTTGAGTTAAAATAGCCTTCCAGGCCAGGGACAACTATGAGGCTTTCTTTAGCTATGTTTACAACCTCAAAGGCAGTTCACAACAATGTACTGCACTAGTTGTAAATGGAGACACCTACACTGAGACAGAAGACAGCAAATCTACTGGCTAACAAATTCAGCTCCAATTTTAACCCCCTATTTCCCCTGGCCACCCTTCAGGAAATGCCATCAAACATAACACACCCAACTATCTCTAGGGATCAGGTGCTAAATGCACTCTCCAAGGCCAAGGACTCCACATTGATGGGCCGCAATAATATCCTAGGATGCCACCTAAAGAGCATGAAGCTTGACCTATCAGGACCACTGGAGTTACTATTTGACCACAGCCTCCAGTTAGGTTTCATGTCATGCGAATGGAGAACTTCAACAGCCATACTCCTCCTAACGGCGGCCTTCTATGGTCCTCAGAAACTACAGGCCCATAAGTCTGACCAGTCCCGTATGAAAAATCCATGGAAAGAATTATCATGGAAATGATAAATAATGACATAGAAACCTTTAAACACTGGACCCATCCCAGTTTGCCATCATCAGAGACAGATTATACTTACTCAACCTAGTGGACTTCTTTGAAAAGGTCACGGAGGCAATGGATGATGACAAAATGGTGCATACTCCTTACGTTGATCTGGCCAGGGCATTCAATATTATACCCCATTCAGGTATTGTAAACAAACTCATGCAATTAGGCATTAACCCCTATGTTACACTCTGGACAGCCAGCTGGCTCTCATATAGGACCCAGGAAATTATAATAGGGGAGTCCACCTCTGAGAGGCTGGCCACCAGCAAAGTCCCTCAGGGCTCTGTGCTGGGTCGAATCCTTTTTGGGATTTACTTCGCTGAAGTCAAGGACACTGTGAGGGCCCTCAGATTGACCACATCTGCTGATGATTACAAACTAGGAGCAATCATAGAATCCTCCCAATACACTAATATCCATTAGGAAGGGCTAACACAGAAAAATACATTTTTGTAGAACCACAGTTTAAAACTCAGCACCATGAAGTGCATAATAGTACCCTTTAGGAAGTCTGCTACCCCAGAATGCTACCTCATTGATAACGCACACCTAAGAGTAGACTCAGTTGTCAGAAATTTGGGGATGTATGTTGAAAGTAACCTGGCTTTTGACCAACATGTGTCTAAGGTAGTAAGGAAATCATTCTGTCTTGCTCAAATTATAAGCAAGAGTATGGCATCTGGGTCAAAGGTAGTAATTGTTCCACTGTACGCAGCCCTCATTAAATCGATCATTGAATACAATGTCCCCTTAGGTATGTACCTGATCAGGCACATACAACAACAACAACAAGTAGACCATCAACAGATGTTCTTCACAGAAAGAATGTAGGGCATAAGTAACACGTCCTATATGGACCACCTCAATGTCCTATCTGTACACTCCTACAGACTGTTGAGGAGCAATTTATTCTTGGCTATCATGGCTTCTGTGGATCCTGCTCTAATGGGCCTTTTGCATAAGCACAAAACAAAAAACAATCCAAGGTCTAAAATCTTGCTTTTGACATTAACAAACCGTGTTGGAGGGATAGGTATATATATGAAATATACTCCTTCTCTAGAACAGGCTTCCCACCCAGGTGAAGCAGAATTTGTCCATAACCCTATTCAAACATAACTGGGACCATTGGATGGGAAATTGGAAATGTACCGCTTGTCTGAATCCTATGACTCTAATGGGCCTTTGCCTATTAGAGTCATAGGATTCATCTACAGCAGACTGTAAATGCTTGACCACCTTTGTCCTATACCTCTCAACTGTTCCTGATTTTGACTCAAATGTTAGCTTTGTTCCTCTTAATCCATCTTAACACTGGTGCCTTTTTAACAAAAGGTGGTGAATTATACTTAATAAATAATGACAATAATTAAGAGCTGATTACTTATTTTAATTTAGGAAATATATATTACTTCACATTCTCTAATTCTGTTAATGTCTCAAGGTAATAGAACTAATATTTTAAAATTGTCCCTGATTTTTTCTGGATTTATCCCTGATTCTGTTGAGATTTGTCCCTGATTGGTTGAGAGTGCTGTGGCTAGCTTACATATACTCCTAAAATATAACCATTAAAATATTCTTTCAGGATGCATTTGGGAAGCATAGCTAGGCTTGAAAAGGTCCTTATTGTCATTAACCTAGTATACACCTATGAACATGCATCTCCATTTTATTAGGAAAAAAAAAAATATATATATATATATATATATATATATATATATATATATATATATATATATATATACACACAGACACATATATATAATTGTATATCCTTACAATATATCTTTTAAATATAGACTTGTTTTAATACTAGGGTTAATCTAAAACTGCTAGGTCATGAGACATGTACACATTATAAACCAAGAGGAGATTTCATTTCATTGTTATCTATCAACACAATGCGCAGTATCAATTTTTTCAGTCTACTGTGTCTATTATAGCAGGCATCATCCTGAAATCAGTTAGCACTACTCTCATTAGGTTCCATGAATGAGTGTTTGGTAGTTCTTGTATGATGTGGCTTATGATATCCATATTCTATGTTATATAGCATACATAATAGCTTAGGCTTTGAAGATAACTAGCTACAATTATGACCATAATGTTTATCTAGTGTCACTCTGACTCTTTCTCCTAGAAAGAAACGTTAGATATTTTGCACTTAAATCATACTGCTTTAGTTGTGTTTTCCAGGGAAGTTCTAGTAGCTGCATTTTCCTAGAGCCAGCAATATGAAAGGCATTTGGAGCTTTGATTTTAGCCTTGCATCAATTAATGCACATGAGATAATTTTATGGAATATAGTGGAGGATTTCTGTAGTCTAGTAGCACTAAATGAATGACCATTTGATGTGACTCATCACATTTTTCAATATGTTTTTCACAGGCTGCATCATGTTTTCCACTTACCCATTTAGTTACAGATATTTTAGAATTGGTGTTATATGTTGAAAGTCTCATGTTCTGGAAAAGCTGCAGACCTCTTGACATACACACTGTGGGTCATAATCTTACATCACCCACTAAGGAAATCATGTCTTCCAACTCTGCCTTAAGCATATCACTTACTGATGTGTCTCTTGTACCCTTGAGTAACGTCTAGGTATTTTGAATAACAGACAACATGCAGTAGGAAGTTAAGGTGGTTGTTGTAAAACCAGTCAGCTCCTACTTTTAACCAATGCAATGTTGAGCTTTTCATTCTCTATTTTTATTTTTTATTTTCTATGTTTGCTGAAAAGCACAGAATTATGTGCCATATATTTTGCTTCTGCTGTCATGCAGGGTCAAAGCATGAAATCTCTATGTCCCTCCTTACATTTAGACATTCCCAAATGTGGTTCAAGGATTTTCAGCAGCATCTGATTCTTCAGATGACATTGAATGGTAACTTTCTAGAACATCAGTGCATCTATGCATTCTTGGCTGTTTATCTACATCTGTGAATACACTGAAAAAAATACATATGCTGTTTCTGCAGTCTATCTTTTTCTGCACAGTTTTTGCCTGTTTTAGGTTAGTACTGTACTCATGCACATGTTGGCTATCTGCTTAAATGATCTTGCTGCCTCTGGAAATACTTGAGCTATACTGGTTGTCTCTTTGAACATGCAAATCGCATCTTATAAGCGCATTGTACTGTTTAATCAGTTTCTACTCTACTCATGATTTACAGTTGCTGCAGACTGCATTTTTCATGATGACCATTTTTTCATTTGCAGAGTTTGCATATTCTCTTAGACATGTCTATATATATGCACACCTTCTGACAAAATATATTGCAATGTTTTAACTGAGCTTGAGGAGATATTGGCTGGAATTCAGAAAGGATTACCATGAGCAGTAAGCCTCACCATGAACAGCTTTACTCTCACATTAACACTTTCTGGTTTTAAAGGCTGCCCTACAGCACTAGTGGGAGCATTCATATGGAGGGTGGTCCTACCATCCATGGTAGATGTAATGAGGCAATCTGGAGGAGTAGATAAATGGTCACGGTGCAGCTAAGTTCGGCAAAGTTCAATGGAGACATGGGGATGAGGGGTGTGAGTTACTGTGCGTGTGTGAGGGGGCATGAATGGAATTGTATGAGTGTGTGTGTGTGTGTGTGTGTGTGTGTGTGTGTGTGTGTGTGTGTGTGTGTGTCTGGCTTTTTGTCTGTCTGTCTGTCTGGGTGGCCACAGTACCAGGGTTAGGTAGGTGATCCAGAACTCATTTCAGCTAAATTATTTTTTTAATTATATGTTCATAAAATACCATAAAGAAATCAAGACTTTAGATATGGAACTTGATATCAGGAGATTGAAAAAGTATAGGAGAGACTAAAGACTATAAGGTTAAAGTAGTTTTTTGCTTGGAAAAAAAAATCAAAAAGGGGTAGCACATAAAATAATAGAAAGCTATACATTAATAAGATGACATAAGAAAGTGAAAGGGGTATTTTTCAGGCCTCTATTCTTAAATATACCGACTCACCAAATGAAGAGGCTTCCAGTACTGATACCAAATTTGATTCTTTTGATATGTCCCCAAATAATACATGCTCAAATCTGTATTCATATGTTGATTCTCACTATTTGGATAAAACTAGAAGACAAGAGGAGACGCCAAAGCAATAAAAGAAAAAAATATTGAACATGTTGAAAGAATTGTTAAAATAGAAAAGATTGACCACTTGGTTGTCAATTTAGTGATATTCCTTCATTATTCAAGTTTTTTTATCTTCCTCATTATCAAACCACTTGTGACTTAAAAGCATTTACAAAGACACTGAATTTAAGAAACTGGTTTTCTAGCATTCCCACTTTTCACTGGGGATGACTCCAATTTCATTTTTAAAAACTTTACTTTTCAGTCTGCTTTTCATTCCACTGTCAAGTCATTCAAGCAAATAGTTATGAATGATAAATAAAAATGCAAAATATATTAAGAATGTTAGAAATAATTTATTATTGCCAGAAAAGAAGGCTTTGGAAGTTATTAACTGATGAGATGATACTATTATAACATCGTCCTTTCTGGGGTAAAGAAGAAGTAATTTTGAAGATGCTAATTATGAAAATGAAGTACTGAAACAACTTTTGAAGTTTTACTACAAATTAATTTTAGATGTTACCCCTATTTTAAAAAAATGGTCATTTACTGACAGAGGCACTACATGGAGGCATTATTTCTAATAATGTTAGAATGCATCTGCTTGTTAATGAGTGCATATTTGAATGTAGTATTATGTTTGTTGCAACATATTATCTGTATTCCACAAATTTTCTAGATGTTTCAGTGAATAAGAATTGGGAAGGTTC
Source organism: Protopterus annectens (assembly GCF_019279795.1). Taxonomy (NCBI): domain Eukaryota; kingdom Metazoa; phylum Chordata; order Ceratodontiformes; family Protopteridae; genus Protopterus; species Protopterus annectens. The sequence goes on from NC_056728.1 coordinate 955,416,398, forward strand.
AATATGGACTATTGCTTATTAGAACCCATTTTCTAAGAATTCTGTATTATCTGCACATATATGTCATCCTAAACACCAAATACAAACATGTGGTTAAACAATATACCCAAGTCATAATTTCTGAAAATTCAACATATATGCAGTGATGGGGTTGATTTTGACAAGGAAGCAGATATCCTTTAAAAGTCAGTTTTGATATAGGAGTTAACAAGGTAAGGTTATAAAAGAGATACATTTGAAAGCCAAAGGTAAACCTAGATCCCAACGTTTGGAATATATATTAAAGGATGATCCTTCATTACATCAGTACTAATAGCCATTTGACTGGAGATATTCTAAAAACCCACTGGTGCTTATTGAGGGAAGACCACTTTTTAAAGAATGTTATTTTTGGAGTAGTTCCATTTTAGTTATTGTAGAGGTCAAATTTTGGGACAAATTTTAACTAAACACAAGATACTTTTCATATATAAACATTCTAATCCAGCTCTAAATCTACCTAGGGTTGCTAATCCAGTGGAAACTATGTCTATTACACTGGAATCCCCAAGACCAAACACTTTATACTGTTAAAGCCTATGAAATTGGACACCTAAACACTCATAATACCAACTGGCTTATTTAATGGTAATTTGTGGTTGTGGGGCAGAACACTTTTTCATTTAAATAGAGAATTGCCTTACATTTCAATGACATTCTTTGTCATTGCATCCAGAAGTGCCCTGTTCAAGCATACTATTACACATACTACAGCCTAATTTTCTGTCATAGGTACTACCAAAATTACTGGGAGTATGACAATGGAAAAGGAAACACACTTTGATTCATAAAGAAAGAAATAAAGCATGTGGATGGTCAGTTTGGATATACTTTTCTCTCCAGTTTGCAATAACAATTTTTTTTCTCACAATTTTTTTTATTTTTCAAATACATTTGAATGAATTCCATAGTATTTATACATTACATCTTAAATAACTATGTACACTATTTACCTTCGTTGAAGGTTGTGCATCAGAGCTGGCAACTTGGCATGTAAAAATCTACTGCCAATCATTAGTGGACCGGAGTTCCGCTGTGGTGACCCCTAACCGGGAAAAGCCGAAAGACACAACAACAACAACACTATTTACATTAGCCTGACACTATAACAGATCTTAATGTATACAGTTATTTTATAAGTATGTCCAATCCATTATCAGAGTGTCTGATCAATTATTGTATAGTGTCAATCAATGATAAGACTTTTCCCCAAGGGTTGTTGATTAATGGCTTTGGATAAATTCTTAGTTCTTTAATTTTAATGTCCAATAATGCTGTAGTCTTCAGTAGAAGTCTTCCAAAGCTGGTATTGTGTTTGTATTCCATCTTCTTGTTATACACTTCCTTGAAATTGCAAGTATAGTCCATACTAGATACATGTTTGACCTATTCCTTTAGTATTGGTGTGATTAAGGAATATCTCCAAGAGGGTGATATTAAAGCCTGTGACTGAATTTCTAATAAAGTTTTATGGAAGAGGGATAGTATCTTTGAAGGAAAAAGTTTATATATTTCCATAATTATGCCATCTATACCTGGAGCTTTATTATTTTTACACTCTTTTATTGTATCTGTAATTTCTTTGTAGGATATGGGTGCTTGCATATCTAGTTTTAATTTTTCTGGTATTTTTTTATTAGAACATTTTTCATCTAGATTTATTTGATTGATATGTATATTTTATTTTTGGAAATGTTCCATATAGTGATTTCTATAGGCATCAAGAATGTCACCTATAGCCGAGACATTTTTCCCTTTCTTTTCATGGAAGATAGTTTTAATGTTATTAGCTTTTGATTGTATTTTGATTCTTGTGGATAAATTATGTAGATATTTGGGAGAAGTGGCCAAGGTATTAATTTTTAGTTTTTCTAAAGATAACTAGTTTTGTGTGTTAGAATTTTGTTGTATTTATTGTTTAATACTTCTACTTTCTTTTTCATCTCCAAATGATTTTGATTTTTTTCATCTTTTTACTGACAAAAGTTTGGATTGTAGATCTAATAATTCAGAGTCCCATCCTCTGATTTTTTTTATACCAAGTTAGGGTTTTACCATATATATATATATATAAGCTTTTAATGAGTCCCATATCATTATTTTATTTATCTCTGTGGTGTAAGTAATATCTAAGAAGAACTGTAATTCAGATAATAATCAAGGTTTGAACTCTTTAATTTTAGTTATATATGCTGGAATTCCGGAGTTAAAGATTAATGGCTTGTACCCATTTTGAAGTTTTAGTATCAATGAATTGTGGTCTGAAAAGGGCAGGGAGTGATTGAGAAATTAATGTCATGGGCAGCAAATATTTTATCTATTCTAGTTTGGGTACCAAATCTGTGATCTTGATGGGAAAACAACAAAAATTTATCTTCTTTAAATTTGAAAGTATCTACAAGATGAAATGATTCTACCCACTTGTTTAAAGCTTTTGATACAGCAGATGTACACAGCAGTCTTTTATTTGCAGTTTCAGAAATATCAAATATACAGTTAAAATCTTCTCCTAATATTAAGTTACCTTTATAATTATTGGAAATGAAATCTAAGTGTTTTTTAACAATTCCTGTTCCAGTGCCTGGGAACCAGTATAGATTGGCTAGGGTCCATATTCTGTTATTATATTTAACTGTTACTAATGCCATAAGGCCTTCTTTATCTTCATACTTATAAATGATTTCTGGGTTAATCACATTTGTTTTCCATAAAATTGTTACCCCTTTTGCCTTTGTCTTATAAGTGGATTACACCAGTATCATATATTCCTTATGATTCCATTTGTAATTGTCATTTGTTTTAAAATAAGTTTCTTGAAGGAAGACAATGGAAGACAATGTGTGCTTTGTTCAATTTTAAATATTTCAGTAGATTTGATCTCTTGCTAGGATTGTTTAAGCCATTGGTATTTAAAAATAATAAAGCTAAATCCATCTTAGGTTATTTAGACTACGTATTTTTGGTTTTATTGTGACTATTAAACATTTTCCTCTGATAACTATAAAGCATATGTTTGAGCTTTTAAAGGAAATTATCAGTTTTATACTTTGAGTGTTTACCAATAAAGGAATGTTTTGGTCAGGCATACTAAAAATGTTTTTGTGAAATAACAAATTTAAATTAATAAATGTTAACAAAACTAAGATCCGCACTAGCCATGGGGTGAAAATCGTTCATAATCTAATGGATAAACCAAAGTCAATCAGATTATCCCTCATACCTTGACAATCCAGAACATCTGTGCTCCATAAATTGAATTATCATATGGAGAATATTTGTAATAGGAATAAGCAATATTTATATTATTTTGAACATTAGTGAGGGTAGGAACTTTGAATGTTGGCAGCATGACTGGTATAGGGAGAGAGCTAGCTGATATGATGGACAGAAGGAAGGTTGATATACTGTGTGTACAAGAGACCAGGTGGAAGGGAAGTAAGGCCAGATGTATTGGATGTGGGTTCAAATTGTTCTATCATGGTGTGGATGGGAGGAGAAATGGGGTAGGGGTTATCCTGAAGGAATGGCATACCAAGAGTGTTTTGGAGGTGAAAAGAGTGTCATATAGAGTGATGTTTATGAAGCTGGAAACTGATGGTGTAATGAGGAATGTTGTTAGTGCATATGCTCCGCAAGTTGGGTGTGCGATGGATGAGAAAGAAACATTTTGGAGTGAGTTAGATGAAGTGGTGGTGAATGTACCCAAGGGTGAGAGATTGGTGATTGGAGTGGCTTTCAATGGGCATGTTGGTGAAGGGAACAGAGGGGATGAGGAAGTGATGGGTATGTATGGTATTAAGGAGAGGAATGCAGAAGGTCAGATGGTAGTGTATTTTGTGAAAAGGATGGACATGGCTGTGGTGAATATGAATTTTAGCAAGAGGGAGGAGCATAGGGTGACATACAAGAGTGGAGGCAGATGCACAAAGATGGATTATATCCTATGCAGGAGGGCCAGTTTCAAGGAGATTGGAAACTGCAAAGTAGTGACGGGGGAAAGTGTAGTTAGGCAGCATAGAATGGTGGTCTGTAGAATGACATTGGTGATTAAGAAGAGGAGGAGGAGTGTGAGGGCAACACCAAGAATCAAATGGTGGAAATTGAAAAAGGGTGATTATCAGGTGGAGTTCAGGGAAGAGTTAAGACAGGCACTGGGTGTCAGTGAAGTGTTACCTAATAGCTGGGTAACTACAGGAGAGCTAGTAAGGGAGACTGATTGAAAGGTGCTTGGTGTGACATCTGGACAGAGGAAGAAGGACAAGGAGACCTGGTGGTGGAATGAGGAAGTACAGGAGAGTATATGGAGAAAGAGGTTAGCGAAGAAGTGGGGATTGTCAGAGAGATGAAGAAAATAGACAGAAGTATAAGGCGATGAGATGCATGGTAAAGAGAGAGGTGGCAAAGGCTAAGGATAAGGCATATAGAGAGTTGTATGAAAGGTTGGACACTAAGGAGGGAGAAAAGGACCTGTACCAATTGGCTAGACAGAGGGACCGAGCTAGGAAAGATGTGCAGCAGGTAAAGGTGATAAAGGATAATGAGGGAAATGTACTCACTAGCAAGGAGAATGTGTTGAACAGATGGAAAGAGTACTTTGAGGGGCAGATGAATGAAGAGAATGAGAGAGAGAAGGTTGGATGATGTGGGGATAGTGAATCAGGAAGTGCAATGGATTAGCAAGTCGGAAGTAAAGATAGCTATGAAGAGGATGAAGAATGGAAAGGCTGTTGGTCCAGAATGTCATCCTGGTATGTCAATCTGTGGAAGATTGGAGATGTTTAGGAGAAATGGCAGTGGAATTTTTAATCATATTGTTTAATGAAATCTTGGAAAGTGAGAGGATGCCTGAGGAGTGAAGAAAAAGTGTCTTGGTACCGATTTTTAAGAATAAGTGTGATGTGTAGAGCTGTAGTAACTACAGAGGGATAAAACTGATCAGTCACAGCATGAACTTATGGGAAAGACTAGTGGAAGCTAGGTTAAGAAGGGAGGTGATGATTAGTGATCAGCAGTATGGTTTTGTGCCTGGAAAGAGCACTACATATGAGATGTTTGCTCTGAAAGTGTTGATGAAGAAGTACAGAGAAGATCAGAAGGAGTTGCACTGTATCTTTCTGGACTTACAGAAAGCATATGATAGGGTGCCTAGAGAAGAGTTGTGGTATTGTATGAGGAAGTCGGGAGTGGCAGAGAAGTATGTAAGAGTGGTACAAGATATGTACAAGGGTAGTGTGACAGCGGTAAGATCTGCAGTGGGAGTGACAGATGCATTTAAGGTGGAGGTGGGATTACATCAAGGATCAGCTCTGAGCCCTTTCTTATTTGCACTGGTGATGGACAGGTTGACAGACAAGATCAGACAGGAGTCCCCGTGGACTATGATGTTTGCAGATGACATTGTGATATGTAGTGAGAGTAGGGAACAGGTTGAGGAGACCCTGGAGAGGTGGAGATATACTCTAGAGAGAAGAGGAATGAAGGTCAGCTGGACTAAAACAGAATATATGCGTGTGAATGAGAGGGAGGGTAGAGAAATGATAAGGATGCAGGGAGTAGAGTTGGTAAAGGTGGATGAGTTTAAGTACTTGGGATCAACAGTTCAGAGTAATGGCAAGTGTGGAAGAGAGGTGAAGAAGAGAGTACAGGCAGGGTGGAGTGGGTGGAGAAGAGTGTCAGGAGTGATTTGTGACAGACGAGTACCAGTAAGAGTGAAAGGGAAGATCTACAAAAGGGTAGTGGGACCAGCTATGTTATATGGGTTAGAGACAGTGGCATTGACAAAAAGGCAGGAGTCAGAGCTGGATGTGGCAGAGTTAAAGATGTTAAGATTTGCACTGGGTGTGACAAGGGTGGACAGGATTAGGAATAAGTATATTAGAGGGTCAGCCCAGGTTGGACAGTTTGGAGACAAAGCCAGAGAGGTGAGATCACATTGGTTTGGTCATGTGCTGAGGAGGGATGCTGGGTATATTGGGAAAAGGATGCTAAGGATGAAGCTGCCAGTAATAGGAAAAGAGGAAGGCCTAAGGTAAGGTTTATGGATGTGGTGAGAGAGGACATGCAGGTGGTTGGTGTGACAGAGCAAGATGCAGAGGACAGGAAGAAATGAAAACAGATGATCCGCTGTGGGCCCTCTAACGGGAACAGCCAAAAGAAGATGATTACCCTTATTGATGAAGTCTTTCAAAATTTATTACTTAATATAAATAGATAGTAATAATATTTATACCCAATGTTTATAATACAATGTATTTTACTGGATATATCAGAAGTTATATTTCATTGTTTGTCAGCATTTAAGTAATCACTTTGTTTGTTGCTAACTTACTTAAAGCATCAAGTTTGTTTTATGTGAACATTGATGAAAGTTAGTGCATTTTAATTATCAGTGTATCCCTCTTCCCCACATTTCCTACACATAGGATTTTCATATCTGTCATTTCTTATTATAAAATAAGTGAAATTATAGGTTAAAAACAGCAAATTCACTTATTGTGATTAATGATTACAAGTTCCCTATCCATATTCATAAATTGCCATTTTATGGCATATACTGGAAGTTTTTAGATTTAAATGGCAACATTCTATTTTGTATAATCAGCAAAGGTTAAACTAAGCGATTATTGTCAATTTAATACTACTTGTTCAGAATGTAATTGTTACATTCTGTGACATTCCTAGTTCAGTCTTCTATTGTTTCCCTTGAACAACTTTGTCAGTTTGATGTCATGTATAAAACATTAGTTACCTTGGTAACAGCTTAAGTATTATGTATGGTCAAGATGTGTTACAAAACCACAATTCAAGTTAAAGGAATTACATGACTTGTTATGCATATTTAATTATATAAGAAAATCATCATGCTTCCCCTTGATGTTCAATGTAGTGTATGTCATTTATGACAGGTTAAGACAGTAGTGTTATTATACACAAGCCCATGTTATTAAATCCTGTCTTTAATATCTAAATTCAGCAGACCGCTTCATCTTATATGACGATAATATAGTTTATGTCTAGATTTACTCAAAGTATACATTACATAACTATTTTGTGTGTGTGTGTGTGTGTGTGTGTGTGTGTGTGTGTGTGTGTGTGTGTGTGTGTGGGGTCTGTATTAGAACACTGAACATTCAAAATGTTGAGTGTTCTAATATTGAACCCTACTAATTGAAAATACCAAACATCGAACGTTCAGAACAGCAAATTTTTTTCCTAGGGAAAACATTTGCTGTTCCAAAACACGTACACACAAAACAAGCACACCAAACAAACAGCAATCCACACACACACACACACACACACACACACACACACACACACACACACACACACACACACACACACACACACACACCTAAAATCTTACACCTAACCCTACACTAATCTATACACACACCACTAACTATCCACTTACCTTAACCCAAACCCTAACCCTAAGGTCCATCACTATTGCACACTCACCTCACCCACGCCTTAACCTTAACTCACCTAACCCGCCCTAACCCTCATATCCACCAATTGCACACATACCTAACCCGCGCCCTAACCCTATCTCACCTAACCCGTCCTAACCCTCATGTCCACACAATTGCACACATACCTAACCCACACTCAATCGCACACTTACCTGAACCCAACCCATAACTTTCCAACAGAGCACTGAAAATACCGAAGCAACAGAAACAGACAACCAAATTCTTTCCCTAGGAAAGAATTTGGTTTTCTGCTTCTTCGATATTTTCAGCGTTCACTGAAAATGGGTCGATGTTAGAACACTCGCCATTTTAAATCTTCAGTGTTCTAATATAGACCCTGTGTGTGTGTGTGTGTGTGTGTGTGTGTGTGTGTGTGTGTGTGTGTGTGTGTGTGTGTGTGTGTGTGTGTGTGTTTGGCTGTTACTTAGTTATTTGAAAGACCACAAGCTGTAATCCTTATTCTTATTATTAGCTCCTTCCAAACATGTTTATACAGTCCATAGACTTTAAATTATGAGACCCTTCTAGTTTCTTATTTGTTATAAGTATGTTTCCATCCTTACATGCACACATATCAGTACTTCAAGCACGGGCAACAATGCCCATCCAGTTTTGCCAAAATACCATCTACTAGTTCATGTGGTGTGTTTCCAGGCTGTTCTTAAAATATCCAAACCAATATTTGTCCTGTTCCATTTTACCAGCCTGTTCCATGCAGTGGCCACTCTGCTAGTAAACCACTCAACACACCTTCCATTCCCATAGATATTTCCACAAAGGAAATCTGATAACTCTCTAGCATTTTCTGGCAACCCCAAACACCCCTAGAATCAGCTATCCCCATTTGCCCAACACCTCTGAGCAAGTTCACCTCCCAGACCACTACAAAGTGTACTGCACAAGACCAGGTGCTCTTAGTCTTTCCACAATAACTCAGACTTCCACTCTTATGTAAGTCCTTAATGTGTTTGGATCAAAATACATTTTAAATATAAAATTGTGCTTATTATTTATTTTTTTTTATCAAGAATCAACTTAATGAGCTAAACGAAGTGTTGGGAGACATCAATATGTGTACATGTGGTTTAAAACAGCCCTTTTATTATATATCATTTTTTTTTTTAAACCAAAAACTTCATTGCCGAAAATCATCTTGGAGGCTCCTTAGAGCCGTTAAGCATTATCGTCACTCTGTCTCTGTTACCATAGCAACATGGGAGCGTCTGTTTCTGTTAGTGTGTCTGTGTACTGCATACCAGAGGGTCACGATGCACCTAAAGCAAAGCTTCACTTCACTGTAACTTCAAGCCTAAATTCTCTCCCTTTCAGTGAGGCAGCAGCTAGGAAATGAACGGTGAGTAAACAGATAAAAAAAACCTCCCAACAAGCTGCCACAACAAGAGACAACACACTCTTCCAGCCTTCCCACCTCTCACTCAGCAGATGTATAAACAAACTATTCTCTGCCAAAATATCCCAAATCACAGTTCCATCCACCCCTTTCCCCAAATGTCTCCTCCAAATACACAAGCATCAGTAAACCTTGATCAGAAGCCGCAACCCACAGCCTCCCAGAGATGAAAATGGAAACATACAACAGCTGCATCCACACACACCATGTCAGGCTTAATCAAACAGCACTCGAAGCTATGATACCTGCCATAACTGATATTAACTATGTTTAGACAGAATAATAATGACATTTGTACTAGCTGCCAGACACAGCTGCATCCACACACACCATATCAGGATTGATCAAACAGCACTCGTAGCTGTAATACCTGCCATAACAGATACAGACTAATGATGACATTTGTACTAAGAGCTTGCTATTATTATTTAACTAGGATATACATGACATTTCTAAATCATACTTTAACTGAAAAAGGCATCAGTTCCCATGACAGCATTTTGTTTTCAAAACACTCTACTGTTACTGCTATACTATATGATGTTAATTTGTTACATTTGAGTCTGAACTCCGGTGAATTGTACCTTGTTGAATTAGTTAATTAATTACTTAAATTATTATAAGTAAAAACAATGAAAAATGAACAAGATAAGTATTCATTAAGTTCAAGTAGGGGAATATAAACTTCTATGTTTGTATTATATGTTGCTTTGTTTGGCTTATATATAATGTAAATAGTAACCCATCTTGACCTACCTTTGTTTGTGAAGAATTACTGGACTCTTTGAACATTCTGAATAAATCATTACTGTTTCTCAGTTGTTTAAGAAACCCTCCTTTTGTAAAAATAAAAACAGATGACAAGTGATGTACCATATCAGTTGATACTTTGAGAGATGTAGTTGTAAGAGTTATTTTTTTGTGACAGCTATCTTAGAATCAGTTTTTTGTTTCTTCTTTCTAGCATCAGTCCAAAGATTTGTTTCCTTTATTTGTTTAAGAGTAGGGGCCGTCCATTCCATTTCTTCTGGGGCAGACAATATGTTGTTGTTTTTGATGACTATAGTATCTTCTAAGTCATTAAAGGTTCTCATCTCATTGGCAAAAAGTATTTTTATGTTGGGTGGGAAGGCCAGCTGTGCTTTAATGTTGTTTTGTTTAAACAGTTTTATTACTGGCCAGACGTTTTTCCTTTGTTCTTGTATTCTAGAAGAATAATCATTGTCAAACGTTATCAGGCTTTGATTGTATTTTAAGGGTGATTTTCTCCAAGCAGATTTTAATATTAGTTCCTTGTCCAGAAATGAAAGAAATTTTATAACTATGTATCTAGGTGGAGTATTTGTTGAGTTAGAAGCAGGTTTCCTCAGTACTCTATGCGCTCTTTCAATTCCAAATTAAAGTCCCTCTTTCAAGTCTAAAAATTCAGGAATCCAGGTTGTTAAGAATGAAATAATGTTTTCTCCTTCAGTGTTTTCAGGCAGACCAAAGATCCTTATGTCATTTTTCCTTTCCCTGTTTTCTAAGTCATCTATTTTGTTAAGCACTCATGTATTCTGTTTAAGCAGAAATTCTGTTTGGAATTCTTCCTATTTGAGTCTCCCTTCAATGTCATTTAGAGAAGTCTCTATATTTGTTATTTTTGTATGGTGTAGCTGTAATAGTTCCTTAAGAGTATCAGTCTGTTTTTGAGAATTTCATTTGAGGTTTTCTAAGTCATTTTTTAAAGCCATCCATCTTCAAAGATAGTTGCTGTAAGGTAAATATCATCAATTGCAGTTCTTTTTTCAAAGCAGCATCTGGATGAGAATTCCTTGAGTTGTTCAACCCATCTCTACTGCCTACATCCAAAAAATCATCCAAAAACCTAAGCCATGCACCCCCTCTGCAGACCAGTTACTGTCAGAATATCTGCAAAGAGCTGCTAAATCAGTAGCCTACCCTATATCTTTCCTTATAAATAGAACCATCAATGAAGGAAACATCCCAGACATTTGGAAAATCTCCCATATAATCCCTTTACATAAAGGTGGTAACTCTAATAATTCCAATTACAGGCCTATAGCTCTCTTATCACCCCTAGCTAAGGTTATGGAAAAATGCATTCATCACCAGCTAATGGACCACTTAACCCAACACAATAACTTAGCAAACTGCCAACATGTCTACAGGCCCTACCACAGCACCACTACTGCTCTCCTTTCTTTCACCGACTCCATCAACCGTAACCGTACTAGCAATAGCCTTTCCTCAGCACTTTTTATTGATTTATCTAAAGCTTTTGATATGGATAACCACTCCTTGCTTATAAAGATCCTTGAATCTCTCTCTCTCTCTAGACAACAAGGCTATCCTCTGGTTTAAATCCTACCTTAATAATAGGCAACAAGCAGTTCTCTGGGAGAATAAGCTATCCTCCCACCTGCCCATCTCCATTGGAGTCCCTCAGGACTCCATTCTAGGTTTTCTCCTTTTCTCCTTGTTCATCAATGACCTCCATGCTGTAATCCCTCAAGCAACCACTATACAATATGCAGATGATTCCACGCTCATATGTACTGCCAATACTTCATCTGAACTTCAAACCCTAACCCAGAAAGTGTTTAGCACAGTAGAAGCTTGGTTCTTGAAACACTGCCTCCTGTTGAACACTAACAAGACCAAGCTCTTGCTCTTCTCACCTAACACTAAGTCCTCCCCCCATTGATTTCTCAATAAAATCCACTAATGGCACCCTTATATCCCCAGACTCCTCCACCAAACTGCTAGGCATCACAATTGATAACAATCTCACCTTTGATAACCATATTAACAATACCATTAAAACAGTAAACAGGAAAATAGGCTCTTATACAGAATAAAACCTTTCTTAACCCCAACATCTAGAGTTAAAATTGCTCACTCCCATTTAATCTCATCTCTTCTGTATGCTTCACCCATATACACTAACCTAAAAAAAACTAATCTTGTCAAACTAGCCAACTCCTATAACAATATAGTCAGATTTGCCACTGGGAGCCATTATATAACTCACCATTGCCTGAACCTACAACAACTTGAATGGTTAGAACTAAAAAACATTTTGATATTTCACAACTTACCATAGCTCATAAAATATTTTACCAACCAAACAACACCCCTATACTTTCCAACCTTATTACCCCTTACAGAAATCTAAATTCCTTACGATCTTCCAGGAAACTTCTTGCTAACACAAGCAAGTCTAATAACCTGGCAGGTGACTCCTTATTCAACAATACCGCTGGAAAAAACTGGAATATGCTGCCACAAGAGCTAACTATACTTCCCTTGCTGCCGTTTTTTAAACAAAGACTCAAGAAACACCTTAAGACACACTGGTTATGCCCCTATTCCAACCCTGACTAATCCTCTGATTTCCTCTACTCTACCACTATACTGTATACTCTCTGCTATAGCCCTTTTAACTAGTGAACATCTCAAGTAATTTTTCATAAGTCTTGTCATGAATGTTCTGTCTCAATTCTTCTGTATATTTTGTTCTGTCTCAATCCTTCTGAATATTTATTTTCTCAAATAACACTCTCTAAATGACCTTTCCTATTTTCTGTATAATCATTGGAAAGAAATCTTTTCTTTCCTCAAGAATTAGCTGATACTTAGCATGATAACATCATTTCCTTGTATTATGTGTGATATGATCTGGAAAAAAAATGTTTTCTATGATATTGTGATGTCCTTACTGTATCTCTGTGTTCAAAAATGGAGCTTATCTCCTCAGGCCTCCACTGAAAATGGACATACAATCCAGCTGGACTAGCCTGGTTAACAAATGTAAAATAAATAAAATAAATATTCAGTGACTCAATACATCTCCAAGTTGACGGGAAAAGTTTTGTACATCTCCACCAAAATTGATATTTATGTAGTTTTGTAGTTTAGCTATAGATTTTTGATGTTTTAAACTTGAAAAATAATAACATTTTCCTATATTATTATACTAGTTCATGGAGCTCTCAAAATTTACTGCTCTCAGTTGGACATCTAGGCTCCGCCTCATGCAATAACAATTTTTGAATGATAAGGATTTATATTGAAATACTGGGTTAAAATTTTTTACTTTATGTGAATCTTGCAATGATTTTTTTGGCCACTAGATGATGATGTTAGAGGACTATTCTTGTCAACTATATGACATAAATTGCTTTACATATACTTTGTCTTTCGAAGTGTATATATAAATATATATGTATGTATGTACATAGAATATATATATATATATATATATATATATATATATATTCTATGTGTGTGTGTGTGTGTGTGTGTGTATATGTATATATATATATATATATATATATATATGTGTGTGTGTGTGTGTGTGTGTGTGTGTGTGTGTGTGTGTGTGTGTGTGTATATATATATATATATATATATATATATATATATATATATGTGTGTGTGTGTGTGTGTGTGTGTGTGTGTGCGTGTGTGGGTGAAGAACATTCCATCAGTGTGACTTTTTCATCAAGAGTGAAAAAATAAGTACAGCTGATCAAAATATCAGTGGATTGAAAAGTACTGGATTTTTCACCACATGAATAAGGTACAGTAGTAATCAGGACATGTGCCCTTTCCCCATTGTAGTGTGATCTCAGAGTCGGTATATATAATTAGCAGGGGATGTGGGGGGCACCGTCACTTGCAAAAACTGGTTAAGTGTTTGGTTTTGATCATTTGTGGACTGATGTTTTTCCTATTTAAATCAGTTTAAATTTTCCAAGTTGTTTGGGGGGAATGGACCCCATTCATAAGTTAAAGTATGATTAAAGTATATGAAATTAGTATTGTTTCAGTCTTTGATGTTAACCAAAACTGCTCTTTGCACCACCTGCAATATGTCCAGAACTCACTTGTTCTACAATTCATACATTGTTAAATCTATTGGTAACTTATCTAAATAAGATTGCAAGTTCATTTGAACGAAAACCATTGCTCCTACTACTATTGGAACTGTCTGGGTATTCTTCTTCCACATTGTCCTCATTTCTGCCTGCATAGCCTTGTATTTTATGACTTTATGTCTCTCTGTAAATCTAATCACTGGATGTAGCAATTTCAATGATCAATGCTACTTTTGTCTTCTTTTCATGGACTACTATATCTGTTTTTCTCGCAACTTGTTTGAATTGTTAGTAATTGATGATCCCACGTGATATAAACTTCATCATTTTCTATAACTCTTTGTGGATCATATTTCCAATGCTTCTCAGCTATTTCAGTATTATAATGTTTGCACAATCCCCAGTGCAATAGTCTTGCCACATTATTATATGTTTCAGTATACAAGCCTTCTATTAGTATATCACACCCAGCAACAAGATGTGCGACTATTTCCAATTCTGTTTTACAAAACCTGCATTTGTCTGTTTCTCCAACTTGTTCGATGGACTTTGTAAACCAACATGCACACTGTCCACTATCCTGGCTGCCAATATTAACCTTTGACTTTTAGTTTAAATTCACCTCTCCTTAACCATTCCTGCATTAGATCCTGATCAACATAAGATTGTTCCAGGTGTTTTCTGTACTTGCTGCTATATTTATTCATTTTTCACATTTCTTGACTTCTCTTCTGATCCTTCAGCTTATATTCTTTCTTTCCTTCTTTTGTTTAGGACACATTCAGTTGCTGCCTCATTTTTCTGTCTACTTCTGGTTTGATATCTATTCCTGCTTGACATTGATATTCTTCTGCTAAACTAAGCAGGGAAGTCATCTTAGACTTGTTTTCCTCATGTTTTAAAACTTCCACTATGTTTGGATCGTGTGAATCCAGGAAATATGTATGCACTCCTACGACTGCAGATCTATATGTGTAATCAATTTCGAGGAGGCCCATATCTCCTTCAGAATGCAGAATATATAAACTTGGTATACACTGATTTTTATAAATCATTTGGTAAGCATAAAGCATTTTTCCTGTTTTCCTGTCCAACTTATCCAATACCTTTTGTGACCAGTCGATCACCCCAAAACTGTAAGTTATAACAGGAAGAGCATATTGGTTTATAGCTTGGACTTTGTTCCTAGATGTCAGGGCTGTTTTCCATATTAATTTTAGTCTTCTAGTTTTATTCACATTTGTTCATGTTCTTTGTTGATCCTTCATTAACTCACAAATACTTAATAGCTCCTTCCTACTTCTAGGTTCTTTCTTCTCCACATAGCAAAGCTGTGTTTTCAAAGAGTAATTCTTTTTAAAGGCAAAACTGGGTTTATCACCCACAATAGATCAAATATTATCATCCACTAACAGTATGGGCCAGTTTCTTTTCACTATATTGCAAATTATGTCTATGTCACTACTATAAGTAAGACTGCTGGAGGAATCACTTGCTGTATGCATCCCCCATATATTTATAGGAATGTTTTAAAATGTCAGTTTCTCAGGATGTTTAGGTTGCATGATGATTTTATTGGTGTTGCTGAACAACTAAGTAAAGATTTTGTCAATAGAGGTTACATGAGGAGTGACACATAACACTTCTCATTGTTAGTGAGTGAAATGAGATCTGATGTTGAGAAACCATACCTTTTTAGAGACAAGCAGACAAATGTCAGAAAGTGAGGCACTAAAAGTAAGAATAGATTGATCCGTACTTATAGTAGTGACATAGATATATTTTTCTATATAGTGAAAAGAAACTGGCCCATACTGTTAGCGGATGATAATATTGGATCTATTGTGGGTGATAAACCCAGTTTTGCCTTTAAAATAATTATTCTTTGAAAAGGCAGCTTTGCTATGGGCAGAAGAAAGAACCTAGAAGTATTCTAGGTATATATGGCACATTTCCTTGTCGTAAGTGCAAAGCTTGTAAATATATAAATAAAACAAATTTATTTTTGCATCCTATATCTGGTATTAGTTACCATTATAAGTCATATGTAGACTGTAGAACTAAGAATTTGGTTTACCTAGCAATGTGTAGGTCATGTGCAGCATTCTATGTAGGTAAAACTAATAGGTCATTTAAAGAGCGTATACTGCAACATATGGGAGATATTAGATTAAATAATGTATCAGATGCTTTATGCAAATGTATTAATGAGAATATAGGGGATTCTTTCACCTTTATGGCTCTTCAGCTGATTGAATGCTAGAGGTGGTGACTTAAAGAACATGACAGAACTGGCTGAATCTAAATGGATTGCAACCCTACAGGCAGACAAAACTCCAGGTTTGAATGTAGTTTTGCCTTTAAGACCAGCCTTGAAGGCACAAAGACTACCTCACTAATTTTATAGTGTTAATTGATTTTGATTTTTGATTTGTTCTCAGTTTGGTCCTGTGTTCTTTATATAGATTGTGTTGAGCATAGATTGTAGATCTGATGAAGCACTTGTTGTGAAAGCATTTATCTCCTTTTATTTTATTTTGTTCTGATGGAAGTTTTTAGAGGAAGCCATTAAAGTTTGATGTTTTCAGCTGTGGTTGCCCACTCTGTTTTTATATACTTATTTCTTCAGTGCAGAGACTGGCTTTTGGCTGCAGTTGCTACTTTTATTTAGTTTGCGCTCTTTATAGTATTACTGCAGCACATGGCGAAAGGAATAAATGTTGAGTTGGAATACCGTCCATGTTCTCCTGGCTCTATCAATGGTAAACAATGCTTCAATTGTGTTATCTTCTGAGATAATAATCCTCTGCTGAAACTCTATTTTAATGTTGAAGAGGAAACAAGGGAAGTTGTAAATGACATGGATGCTTTTAATGTACGACTGAAAGACTTTGAAATTAATTTATAAAAAATTAAAAAAATTCAGTGGCAGTGGTTACATCTTGAGGCATGCTGCACCATAGAGTAATCCCGAGAGGTTTAAGGGTGCTGCACATGCCTAGCTATGGGGAAACGTTCCCTGAACTTTTAAAGAAGTGGCAAGCTCTCAATTTAGAACTCGGATTTAATCATATGCGTTTACTCATAGAGTTCTTTCTGCCCATTGAAAATGACAATAAGCAAAGTAGAGGAATTACAGAATCAGCTTCAACAGAATTTTACTTCTGAAACTTTGCATTGTAAAGTAGATGATATGCTGATTAATATTTCAGGCTATGATGATCGGATGCAACAGCAGAAAAAGAAAAAGCTGCAGAGAGACCACTTAGATTTTAAAAGTGGTCATATTTTTGTTTGGCCTCGGGCTAAAAAACACACTAATGGAACTGGAGTTAACTCGGTGAATACTGAGAGAGTCTCTGCTGCTAAGGAAGTGAAGACTACACCTACTTTATCTACTACTGTGCAGACATCATTAATTAATGGTGCTACTGCTATTGATTCTCAATAGGTGAATATGAACTCTGCTGTTGTAGGAGGTGCTGGGAAGAAGACATCAATGAACTCAGGAGTAACTCCTCCCTCATTATTTTCCTGCCTACCAGCAATGTTGAAGCTCCCTCACTCATCACAGGGTGGTCCATGAGCAGATACCGGAAGAGACAGAAGACCTTGATGGAGTTCACATAAACAACGAAATCGAACCAGAGAATTTAGTAGTAAACTTATCTGCAACCGTTTTGACCAGAGAAGGCATTCACAGATTAGTGACAGTATATTTAATTTAAAGGTTTTGCGAGAAATAACAGAGTTAGATTTTCTACACTAAATCTGTCACTTCACAGGTAATCCATAACTCCAATTTCTATTTCTTAAACTTCTACTTTCCAATTCCTCTTTTCTTCTTTCCCCTTTTGTTTTCTTATTGTTTGTATTGTAAAATTCCCCATATCTGGATTCCTTTGCCTGTATATCTCAAGTATCTTTGGTGCTGCTTTTTCGCATTGATTAGTTTTGCTTTCTCCTTTGCATAAATATTGCACCATATAAAATATCTCTTTATTTCTTATGTCCATTTTTCTTTTTTATACATTTCAAAAATACTCTAGGTTTTGTCCTTTATATTTTTACACTTCCTCAGTCTCTTCTTTTCACTAACAGCCCGAGGTTTCTTGTTTTATATAATGTTTTTCATGAATATGTTGCATTAAAGAACACGGACTTGCATTTGAAGCTTTTCATAGTTTTTCTTGTGTATTTTTCTTTCCTCTAATTTATCTCTTACTTGTTTGTATATCTTCTCCTTTCAAATAAGCATATACATTTATAATTGATTGCTTTGTCATTTAATGAAGCATTTGTGATTGGTTCATCAATTAATGTGACTGTATTTAAACAGTTCTATATGGATTGTCCGTTTGTTCTGAAGAAGTTCATTATCATTAAACGAAAGAAAGCACTCAACTTATATTACAGTGCTGGAGTCTTATTTTGGTCCCAATTCACATTTTTTTTGTGTTTTGGTGGAAACTGTTTTGTCCTGTTTTATGCATTGCTTGCTAAGGTTGTTTAACTGCCTGTACTGTTGCAGTGATGCATGAGACTTGGTTTGTAGCCATGACTACCAGGCTTTATCTATGAGTTGCTTTTTGTTTTGTTTTGTTTTTTTTTAGTTAACCAAGGACCTGGTTTGTTTTTAACTCTTTTGGTTCTTAATGGTACTTGGTCTGCCAGGATATTTAGAAGTGCTGTATTGAATGTGTCTACTGCTTAACCAAGGGGAGCAGAGTGGAAGTAAAACTTGCTTTTTGTTGGTTCTCTCTGGTTTGAGTATATCATATCCTGTTTGAGGTATTTCTGTATCTTTGGTAATTAGCTTTAACCAGAATTCTGTGGCTAAGAAAACAACAGAGTAAGCAGTGGGCTAAATAGGTATGAACTTCTGTGATTTTGCTCTAGAGACTTCATAAGTTACTATGCAGTATTTTAAGTCCTAGATGGTTGGGGAAGTAGTCTGTTGCTGTTTTGGGATGTGTGGGGGCTGGTATGCTGGGGTTGAGGTCGGCTGAGTGGGTCTAGGAATGTGATGTATATCTCTTCTCAATATTATTGCTCCATTAGCAATGCAGCTGTTATGGCCGCAATGGCGCAGCGATTAGCTTTGTCTGCTCACAGCAAGAGGGTCTCCGGTTTGATTCTCGGCTGGAGCACTTTCTGTGCAGAGTCTGCATGTCCTTTAAAGACACGTAGGTAGGTGCATGCATGAGTGGGTGTGCCTTCTTTGAAGATTGGGTGGCGAGCTGGCAACTGGACACTGTAAAAATCCACTGCCAATCATAAGCAAACTGGTGATCCCCTGTGGCAACCCCTAACTGGGAAAAGCAAACAGACAAGAAGCAATGCAGCTGTTGAGGAGCCACTTATATTTCTGCTTGAGTTTAAACATGATTTTGGATAATGGTGGAGCATGTGCTGCTTGCTCATATTTTAAAGTTGCAATGTACTTAATATCAAGTACGCTGAAGGAGATATTAGAGAAATGTGTTGTGGTATTCTGCTTTATGCATAGAGTAGTACATGTAGCTTAATTACAGGGGAGAGAGACAGAAAGCGAGAGAGCGCCTGGCTGAGAGTGTGAGTATAGTGAGAATGATAGTGATAAAAGATGAAGTAGAGTCATATTTGGAATTTAGAAGGACATGTGGATTGGTGAGAGTGTTATAGTGTGTGCTGGAGAAGTGTGGATGGATACAGCTATAGGTTAATGGGAGGAGTAAAGTAGAGTAAGATGATAGTGAGGATAGACAGGTAGGTATAGGGACTGACAGGTAGGACTACTAGATAGGTATAGGAAATAATGATATGAATGAGGATGAATTTATATGGTGAGGAGTCTGTTAACAGTGTAGAACAGGTATGGTAAGGAAAGCAACCAAGGGAAAAAGTACTGATTTAATAGTGTATGTGAAGAGACAGACTGAGGGTAGAGGGGTATAAGCAGTATAGAGATAAGGGAAAGGCTGAGAGATATTATAGAGGAAGAGATGAGAGATAATTATTCATCTTATTGTAATATGTGAGTTGATTGCAGTAATGAAAGGAGGACAGAGTTATACTCAGGATCACATTAATGGTACAGTTGGGGAGGGATCTAAGTAGGAGAAGACATGGTGCAAAGCAGTATGGGAGGGAGTTTGGCAGAAGTGTGATCCCAAATATTAGATGAAAGTACAAAATAGGTGAGCAGAAACAGGAGTGCTTCTTTGATAGTAGTAATGTTATTTGGGAAGGTATAGGGAGTGGTTGTCACGTGTGATAGATGTATGTGGGAAGTATAATGGTAGAGTCAGGTGGGGTGGGTAGAAATTGGGAGAAAGGGAAGGGAGTGTTGCCAGTTATTACACAATAATTGCATTATAGCTGGTACAGGGCAATTACCAAGAAGGCACAGAGTAGAGCAAGTTTTCTTTCATGTACTGAATGCAGATACCAAGAAGCTTGGGAGATGAAGTAACTGGGATGTACAGTTTAATCCTATTGGTGAAGAAAAAGGACAGTAGCCAACTTAGTACGTGGTCCTTACAGTGTTAAGACTACTACTTTGTCTGTGGGGAGGATGTCACAGCCACTTTCCAGCACAGAGCATTGAAGAATTTGACTAGTTAATATCAATACATAGCAAGGTTCTTCCTGTTAGACTAGCTTATATTGCACAATGACAATATTGTTAGTGAAATCCTTCGCAGAGGTGTGCTTTGAAACAGAGCTCCTGCTATTTCAGGGTCAGGACTGATGTAGTGACTATAGGGTATTGCAGAATAACAATATTCACAGTGAAATATTTCACAGAGGTGTTCTTTGTGACAAAGCTCCTGTTATTTCAGAATCAGGGACCGATGTAGTGACCACAGGCTATTGCATAATGAAAATCTGGGGCCAGTGTAGTGACTGCAGGCTGTATTATACAATCCCAATATTCTCAGTGAAATCTTTGGTAGAGGTGTACCTTGTGTCAGGGCAATGGTATTTCTGGGACAGGGACCAATGTAGTGATCACAGGCTATTGCACAATGGCAGTATTTTCAGTTAAATTTTTCAGGGAGGTTTGCCCTGTTGCAGAGCTCCTGCTATTGCAAAGTCAGGGACTTATGAAGTGACCACAGATTATGTCTTGGGAATGAAGATGGAGACTGAGTAGATGTGGAGACCAATGACCAAATATACAATACCCATGTAGTATGATCATAATAAATAACTGAGGTCACCTACATTACTGGAGTCATTTCCCTTTTAGCCTATAACAACTAGACCTTTTCCACTAATTGTTATTCATGAAGCAGTAGTTGGGAGTCTTGCAACTAGACAGACTAATGCCAGGTACAGTCATGTGACTACTTAAATCACCTCTCTCCTCCACCTCTATCTCTCTATCTCCAGGAGATCTCAGTACTCACCTCTCACCTTGCACTAAACCACTTTTTCCAACAACACACAGACTACTTAGGGTAAGTTGTTTACTGTATTACTTACTGATTCCTCTCCTTATCTTTTGCATTGAATATATCTGATCATTAATATTGACTTAGACAATGGGCAAACTGTACAGCAATACCCCGATTGGAGAATAAGCACTCTCCAGCAGGGTATTAATGTACAAGTAATGCCTGCTGAGAAGAACAAGTCTGCTGCTTCAAGACAGCTTATCAAGCCACAATGGAGCATGGATTGAGGAAGCAGAACGATCACCATTATTTTACACTCGCTAAGCAGCATTTTTGCTGTTTAGTGAGTGTACAATATAAAAAAAGACAAAACGGTACGTGTATGCCTGTGTGTGTGTTTATGTCTGTGTGTGAGTGTATGCGTCAGTGAGAGTGAGCGAGCCGTTATTTTACACTCACTAAGCAGCACTTTTGCTGTTTAGCGAGTGTAAAATAAAAAGAAAGAAAAAAAGAAAACGCAGCATGTATTTGAGAGTGCATGCATGTATGTAAGTAAGAGAGAAAGAGTGCGAGTGTGTCTGTGTGTGTGTGTGTGTATAGGTGCATGAAAGCAGAGAGACTGTGTGTGTGTGTGTGTGTGTGTGTGTGTGTGTGTGTGTGTGTGTGTGTGTGTGTGTGTACTTGCTTGGTTTTTTAAGCACTATATTATTTTTTATATATATATTTGATGTAAAATGCTTCCTCCAACACCATTAACATATACTACAGCAAGTTTGAAACAGTAGGCGGAGGAACTATTTTATATTAAAAATATATAAATAAAAATAATATAGTACTTAAAAAAATAAATAAGCAAGTAAACACAACACTTTTACAGCAAGCCCATTGTCTAAGTGCAATAATGCCCTCCAGGGTATGTGTTAATGTGTAATTAATGCCCTTCCAGGGGTGTAGAGGCACTCCGCCTGTGGCATCGGGCCTCATTATACATGAACACACACACCCTGTCAGGCATTATTGCTTGCATATTCCATTATTAAGAGCATTGCTGCTGAATAACCTCAATGGCATTTCTGGAGTGTAAAAGACTGTTGTGAATTTGTTAGAAACACCCCTTTTAAATTTAGCACCTTAATTAGTATCTGATGAATTTGCTCTCTTCTGAATATATTGCTCCTATAGTGTATTATATGTCTGAATGGCATAAAAAAGAGCTCATAGATTGTTATACTTGAACTATACATGCTCTCATACTCTTAACGTATGAACATAGGCTTATTCTGATTAGTAATGCAGATGGTATCTTAGGTTTATATGTTCATAGGAGGTTACTAGGGTAGCAGCCCTAGAGCCTTTACAAGCCTAGCCATGTTAATCCCAAGTATCCCCATTTGTTCTTCTTGGGTAGTTCGCAGAACAAATTTATGAACAGAGCAGGTCTGTGATCAACACCGGCTACCCCTGTCCATGAGGGACATGGGCGCCACCCCAGGGGTGAATTTGCAGTCTCCCATCCAATTTTCTAGGATGATTTTGAATAGGGTCAGTAAGGAGTTCTGTTTTACGTGAACAGGAAGTTTATTCCAAAGAAGCGTCAGTCTCTGGGAGACATATCTGTCTCTCCAGCATGCTCTGTTAATGTCACAAGCTAGGTTGAGATCTCTAGAGTGAGTTACTCTTGTCCCATTTGTCTTGCAGATGTGCAGCATTTCCATTAGGGCAGGGTTAGAGAGTGCCCTATAGGCCACGCACAAGTCACCTCTCAGCAACCTATAAAATACAGAGTAAAATTGCAGGTCTTTCAGCCTAACCATTTAGGCCATGGTTTGGAGTCCCTGTATTTTCTTAGTAAGAAACCTCTGAGGTCAGGTACATGGAAAAGGGTGCATTATACTCTATTAGTGGTCTAATAAGGGTCGAATACAGTGGAGTTATAACATCCCATGACCTGGATGCTATGCCCTTGCTTATGAGATGGGCTAAGTAGAAGGCTTTCTTTACCTCTGTGGAATCTTGGTGGTCAAAGTTCAGATTGCTATCAACCTGTGTTTCCAAGTCTCACTCCTCTGGATTGGAACTCAGGGGGGTGCTGTCAATATTGTAATTTGTAGGAATTCTGTTTTGCAAAAGGGAACAATAATGCTTTTGTTTTGCATTTAGCTTTAGACCATGGCTTTGGCACCAATCATTTGTTTGTGTCAACCCTTCTTGTAATATGTTGACATCATTGGGGGACTCAGTGACTGCTGCCAGTTTGCAATCATCAGCCAACTTGGTGAGTCAAAGGCCATCTACTTTGGCCTGGACTTCTGAGAAATAGAAGCCAAACAGTAAGGGTCCCAGCACAGAGCACTGTGGTACTCCACTGGTGACAGGTCTACTGGTGGAGTCACCAAATATGACAATGTGTGCTCTGTTAGTGAGACAATTGGCTACCCATCTAGTAACGTAAAAGGGTTAATCCCTATTTTTTTAATTTGTCCAAATCTTTTGGATTTCTAATACTTTTATGGGAATGGACCCCATTCCTAAGTCAAAGTATGATTAAAGTCCCTGAAATTAGTATTATTTCAATCTTTGAGGTCAGCCAGAAGTGCTCTTCGCAGCACCCGCAATGTGCCCAGTAATGACTCCTTCAGCAATTTGTATGGAGTTACATGTAATGGTAACATATCTAAATACAATTGTAGATTCTGTTTTATAAGACCCATTGCTCCTACTACTATTGGAACTGTCTGGGTATCTTTCTTCCACATTGCTCTCGTTCATGCCTGCAAATCCTGATATTTTATGACTTTGTGTCTCTCTGTATTCAAGACACTGTAATCACTGGGTGTGGAGATTTCAATGATCAATGCTACTTTTGTCTTCTTTTCATGGACCACTATATCTGGTTTTCTTGCATCTATCATTTGAACTGTTGGTAATGGCTGATCCCATGTGATGTAGACTTCATAATTTTCTATGATGCTTTGTGGTTCATGTTTCCAGTGTTTTTCAGCTACTTCAATATTATAATGTTTGCACAATCCTGAGTGCAACAGTCTTGCCACATTATTATGCCTTTCAGTATACAATCCTTCTGCCATTAGTATATCACAACCAGCAACAAGGTGTGCAACTGTTTTCAATTCTGTTTTACAAAACCTACGTTTGTCTGCTTCTCCCACATGTTCAATAGACTTTGTAACTTAACGTGTATGTAGCCGACTATCTTGGACCACAAATATTAACCTTTCATCTTTTGGTTTGAATTTGCTTCTCCTTAACCATTTCTGCATTCGATCCTGATCAACTTGAGGTTCTTCCAGGAGTTTTCTATACTTACAACTATTTTTATGCATTTACTATATTTCTTGCCTTCTCATCTGATCCTTCGTGTTATATTCTTTCTTTTAGTTTTTGGCACATTCAGTTGCTGCCTGATTTAATCTACTTCTGGTTTGATTTCCATTCCCACTTGATGCCAATATGCTTCTACTAGCCTAAGAAGGGAAGTCATCTTAAATTTATTCTCCTCATGTTTCAAAACTTTCACTATGTTTGGGTCTTGTGAAGTCAGCAGATATGTATGCATGACTGCAGATCTATACATGTAATCAATTTCAAGGAGGCCCATACCTCCTTCGGAATGGGGGATATATAATTTTGGTATGCACTGATTTTTTATAAATCATTTGATGAGCATGAAGCATCCTTCTTGTTTTCCTGCCTAATCTATCCAGCATCTTTTCAATCCCTATTTGGGAGAGTTTCTCAATGATGCCAGAGTGTGGAATTGTGTTGAAAGCCTTAGCAAGGTTGAGAAAGGCTGTGTGCACTGTCTTACCTTCGTCCATTGCTTTGGTGACATTCTCAAAGAAGTCCACCAGGTTTAATAAGCATGATCTACCCTTAACAAAGCCAGAATGGGATGGATCCAGTGTTTGGAGGTCACCTATGTCCTTGTTGATAAGGTCCATGATAATTCTTTCCATGGTCTTGCAGATGAGGCTGGTTAGACTTATGAGTATGTAATTTCCAAGGTAAGTTGATGCCCCCTCCCCATCCCACCCCCTTTGTGCAGAGGAATTACTGTTGCTGTTCTTCATTCTGCAGGAACATAGCCAGTTCTCAAGCTATGATGAAAGAAAATGCCACGTGGGTCCACTAGGTCTTGTTTTGGATTATTTAGTAAACAACCTGTGATATTATCTGGTCCTGCTGATGCTGTGTTTTTGGCCTTAGTGAGTGTAGAAATGACCTGTTCTCTAGACATGCTAGGAGGGCTGGTGTGAGGTATGCTTTGGGATATGATAGGTGGGGATAGGGGGATGAAGTTTGAGCTGAATCTGTCAGCTAGCAGGAGGACTACTCCAGTGTAGTATGAGTGATCCATCTACAACAAGTTTGGCACATAGCTGAGCATTCCTTTTTAGGCTTCAGACGTAGTTAAAGAATGCCTTATGATTATCCTTGGCTAGAGATGGAATTTTAGTTTTGTAATTTGCTTTAGAAGAATTTACAAGATTTTTGATTTTCTTTTGCAGGCTGAGAAGGGAACCCTTCCAATATTGAGTGCTAGCCCTCTTGCTTTTGGACAACAATTTCTTTCTCTTGTTATATAACCTGTTTATACTTGAAGTTCACCATGGTGGCTTGGTTTTTACTGGAAGACCTGGTTTTGATCCAGCCAAGTACAGCAGAGTTTATGCAGTCACTTAAGTGTTTGTACAGGGCATCTGCATACACTTATGCATAGTGATCATTGATGTCTGTGATTGAGGGTGGTATGAAGCTTTCTGTACCACCACTTAGTAGGCTGTAGTTAGCTTTGGTAAAGTTTTTTTTATAATTTTTTCTTCCTGTGAGGGTGTTAGTTCTAGTACTTACTTCAAATGAGACTGATTTGTGGTCTGACCTAACCAGAGAGGGCATTACACATGGGGAAGTCCAGTGACCCCCAATGTTGGTGAGTACCATGTCCAGAACATTAGACCCCCTAGTGGGAATGCAGACTACCTGTTCCAGAACATTTATGTTAATAAAGTCCAGGAACCTCTGGGCGAGCATGTTTTTGCTCATGTATGCCCCCCAGTCTATGGAAGGATAGTTGAACTCTACCATGACTTATGGTGTTTGCTTGTATGGAGAGGGATTCCATTAGATCAAGGTAGGCAGTGTGCTTATTCTGGTTCATGGTGGGGGATCTATAGCTAGCAATGATGTGGTATGGTACTTTCCCAATAGTTAATTGGAAGTGGAGTAGTTCAAGACAATCATGCTGTTTGACCAGTCTCGAAGTGAATTTGGTTTTAATGAAGATGGATACACTTCCACCTTTCGTTCTTTCACACTCATTTTGAGGTCTGAACATGTGGAAGGCATTGTAGCCTTGCATGGCCAGGGTGCTCTCAGTGGCCTTGAACCATGTCTCGGTAACTTTACAGACATAATTATTCTCTAAGGTGAGGAGTGCTTCCAGGGAGTGCAATTTCATGTTTAAACTCCTAGCATTAAGCAGCACAACCCTGAGTTTGTCTCAATTAGATTTTGTTACATTGGAAAATGTGTTGTTTTGACATTGCCTAAAAAAGGCACTATGTGGGAAGCAATGGCCTTTGCCAGTGTCCAAAAGCCTAGGGTGGACAGATGCAGACCATCTCTAGCAAAGCAGCGAGGTCCATCTACCATGTACTCGCAGGCTGGATCCCCCTGGACTGACACCAGAAGTTGAGCCAATTGTTGAAGTCAGTCATTTTTTTCTTCATATTGTGGCATCATCCTGGGTGAGGGTAGGATACTGCTTAGCGCTAGGGACATACCTGTCTGGGACACATAATCTTAGTGTTCCATCATGTCTCTCTTCATATAGTCCAGAGAGGTATGCCTCAAGTCATTCACTCCAACATGGACTATGACAGAGTCATAACAGTATTTGTTGTTGAGTGACTTGAGTGCATGCGTGATTTGTTGGATCCTGGCATCTGATAAGCAGCTGGGGCTTGGGGCTTACTTGTTGAGACACGTGTGTGTGTGTGTGTGTGTGTGTGTGTGTGTGTGTGTGTGTGTGTGTGTGTGTATGTGTGTGTGTGTGTGTGTGTGTGTGTGTGTGTGTGTGTGTGTGTGTGTGTGTGTGTGTGTGTGTGTGTGTGTGTGTGTGTGTGTGTGTGTGTGTGTGTGTCTTGATATGTGCAGTGGTTTCTTTTTGCTTAGTTGTGAGTGTGGGTGGTGTGCATTTGGGAGGTCACTTTTGTTTTGGTAGGCTTTTCATGAGTACCTCCACATATATGGTTTTATGTGTAGTGACCTTATTTTGTGTGAGAGGTGAGGTTTGCATGAGAGGTGAAACGTACTGGCAACCTATTTGATGTCTAGTTTGCTTTTACATGAGAGAATTGACTCCAATCCCACAGTGTATTTGCATCTCTCACGTACGGTGCTAATTTGCTTTAGGAGTAAATGGTTGTCAGTATACATGTAGCAATTGCTACATTGCCTCAAGATGCCTATATCAATCAAGCTGGCAAGAGAAATTATGGGAAACTGCCCAATCATTGTGGTAGGATTTTACTGAAGGTGGCATTTGGGAAGCAAGTGGGCTAGCTGGACTTATCATAAACAGCAAAAACTAAGCAGTAATTCAAATAATTACAGTTAATAAAGTGCAGTGCTGACTTAAAATATATTTATTTTTCAGTTTTTTTTTTCAGTGGATGCCTTGAATTTCAGTGCAGATGCACTCCAGACCTCTGGCTAAATTTCCGAATGTTGAGAGCACTCTGGCAAACTAAGTGCAAACCCGCACAAATGCTTATATACAGGTAAATTTAACAGTTTTAACACAACTACCAATGAGAAAGCTCCAAACTGTGGTTTTCTTCAACAATCCCCAACTCAGATGGGTCATGAGCTACACACTTCTGCCACAAAGGTGCAGGGAGGGTCTCTTAATGCAAGATGGCTGGTTTAAGAGCACAGTAATACCAAAAAGTTTAGATTCAGCAGGTCTAAATCTAGCCTATGCTGTGTAATGCAAGGAAACACAACTTCTAGATGGGAAGGAGTATGGGAAAGTCACTTAAAGATCAAAGTGGCTGTGTTTAGTAGTATATTATTAGATGACTTGCAGTGGTACCATCCTGTGCACAAACTGGCAGCTCTTTGAGCAGCTGTGAACAGTGGGAGACTATGGAGAGCTTATCCCATAGAGGACTATAAACTGGAGAGATTTGCTTATATGTAAACATGGGGATTCACGTTTGTGCATCACACAAATGCGAGGCTTTTATACCGGCCGGATAAAAGACTTTTATAAAGTTAAACTATTAGGCCAATCAGATTAAAACACATTAAGCTATCAACCAGTATCCCTCACCTTGGATGGAAAACCAAAATACAAACTAAAAAATACAAATAAAACAAACATAAACAAATGAACCAAAACCGGGTTGTTAAAAGCCTCATTAAAAACTTTAATGAAACCAAAACAAAATCCAAAACCTTTTACAAAAAGAAAGGAGCTTTCATCCGTATCACTTAACAAACACTAGACTTCATCAGATACAATATTCCTTAACACATAAGTTTAAATAATGTTAATAATTAGCCAAATTAACCCAATTATACAAATTAGTCATGACATCAGAATATTCACTCCCCTTTCAAAACCAACCTCATTCCATTATTCTGTAGCATCTAGTTATATTCACATTCAATTTATATTTAAACTATCAATATAAATTATGTATTTAAATACACAACTAACTATCATAACATCATTAAATATAAAAACATAAGAATGAAAAAGAAAATAACACCAAAAATATCTCCAGGGAGTAAATGTCCCACTCTGTAGAAATAATCCAATAAAAACACAAATAGCCATGTAAGAGCAGCAGAACAAGCCAAGGTACAACAGGACCATAAACGAAAATTCAAGCAAGCTGTTGAATATGTCAGTATTAATATAGCAGCAACAATATAACATATTTAAGGGCTTTCACCAAAGGGCTTGTTCAGGCCATATAAATCATTTCACACTCTACCTACATAAATACATTCCCTCAAACCAATCAAATTAAAGAACTAATCAACAAAATATTCTTTAAAAGCAGCAGGCCTTAAAAACAAAAATAAAAACAAAAATATAAAAAATACAAAACATACTTTAACAAAGTCATATAAAAACATATGCACATAGTCTATCTAAGACAAACTCACAAGAACATATGTATAGAAAACTCATTTGATACTAAGGGCTCTGGACTTCAAAATCAGTTTTAGTGGGGCTTTTTCATTGAGGCCTAGTCCTCGATCTGCCCTCAACCTAATTATCCATCTCACCTTCCTACTTTCTATGTAATTCCTAACATCCTCTCCACATTGATTAGGTATAATGACTTCAATAGCTAGGAACTTAAAAACATGTTCAAAACCCTTCTGTAAAATGTACTTGGACAGTGTATTATTCTCTGAGCAAATCCTAATATTATACAGGTGCTTTCTAATCCTGTCTTCAACATCCTATCGGTCTTCCCCACATAATATGATCCACAGGATATACAGTGCGCTAGATAGACAACATGCTGTGTGGAACAATTGGCTACTGTGTGGAACAATTAGCTACCACACTAAATAAATATTTGTGCCTTGTCTCCGGATGTATAAAACAACCACTACTATCTATGCTCCCACATAAATTACAATGGCCACATGGAGTTGTAACCCAGTTATTATCTGTGATGGCACTACCTGTAACATCTTTGGGGTAGCATAGTATCCTTTTCAAGTACAGTTTATTCTTGTATACAATTCATTTAATCTGAGGGTCTACCGTTAAAATGCCCCAGTTCATCTTAACAATATCTGTTATAAAAGTAACATCATTAGTATAAACAGGGGAACTTTCACCCCTTTCATATTTCCATGTTTACTCAAATGTTTTTCATCCATCACTCTATCTGAGATATATGGTCATGCCAGGTCCCCCCTAAGACCTGTTATCTCATCCAATTTCTTATCTATTTCAACACTATTATATCTCCTCACTAGCAACGTATTCCTCAATTCCAACAATTCCAAACAGAAACCCTTATCAGAGGCATTCAATCTTGATGCTCTTACCCCTTGTCCTTTTATAACATTCCTAGAAACATAATTAAGATGCATACAATGCCTATGCAATAAGGTTTTCCTGTAGCAAAGCTTCCTATGCACCCCTGTATTGACCATGCCATTGTCCATTCTTTCTATTAAAACATCTAAATACTCAATGCTGGTCAAAGATGAAGAAATAGTAAACTTCAAATAATTAGTCATCCCATTCAATCAATTAAAGAACCTACCCAGTTGCTCTATACTGCCTGTCCAAATAAAAAAAGGTCATTAACAAAGCACTTATAAAATGGGACAAATGTAAAAAAATTCCATTTTAAACATGTAGTCCTCCCATGTTGCCATAAACATGTTGTTGTAGCTATTGGCACATGAGGTGCCCATAGCTACTCCATCATTCTGCAAATAAACAGCATTATTGAACATAGAAACATTTTTTCAAGCACGACTTCAAGGAACAGGCACAATAAATCTATAAATGATTATGTATGGCCACTATGCCTGGACAGATATTTGTGGACTTGTTCAATTCCTTCAATATTCGGAATAACTGTAAATAAAGATCGCACATCCAATGTCATAAAAGATTAAGTAACACTAACTGACAAGGTACTAGTAAAACTATAAAGGTCTAACAAAAACTGCTTAGAATCTTTAAAAATTAACATATTTTTATCTAGGATGGGTCATAAAAACTTTTCAATATATAATGAGAAGGGTTCTGTACACCAGCCTTGACCAGCTACTATGGGTCTCATTGGTGGCCTAGATCCATCTTTATGGATCTTCGGCAAAACTTGAATTAAGGGTATAACTGGATTGCCTACTTTGAAAATATAAAACAACTCATGTGTGATGAGTTTACTCTTGGAACTGTCTTCTAACATAGAATTTATCCCCTGGATCATTGCATGAACATAGGTCATGTCAATAGTGGAGTAAAACTGATCCCCACTTAACATTAACTTCATAGATTAGAAATAATACATCCTATCCTTTATCACAATAGGTCCACCCTTGTCAGCTGGTTTAATCACAATACTACTATCCTTCTGTATTTCCTTCAGGGCAGAGCTTTGTTTCATATTAAGATTGCTCTTCCTATTATTCCTAACACATGATACATGGGTCTTATCATCATACAATTTATATGTCATTCTCTACTAATCTACTAAATGCATCAATGAGGGGGTGAGAGTTAGGAATATATACACTATGTTTTTTAAAGCAGTGGCCAACATCACAAGGGGTGTCACCAAACTCTAATTTCAACAAAACATCCCTAGTAAAAAACTTAAGATCAAGTATGGTATCAGTCAAATCCCTTTTACATGTGGGAATAAAAGAAAGTCCTTTCTCCAAAACTTCACTCTCTTCTTGGGTCAGAACCCATTTGGAAATGTTCCATATTAGTGTGTCCCGACTCGGTCCCACATCTTCTTCAGTGTTTGTCCCGAGTTCCCTTCTGCTGACAGCTTTCACTTCTGCAGTCCCTTGCTCATGGACCGAGTCCTGCCCCCCCCCCGTAACCCCCATTGATGGATAAAGGGAAAGAAGGTGTTGTACGATCATGAGTAAATTTTGGGTCCAGAATCAATACAGAGGAGACCACATTTGGAACTTTACACCCCACATCACCCCTAGCGACAGGTGTTGCAAGGCTGTAGTCCAACCATTAACATTAATATTATTACTACTGGAAACAGAGGGAATGGCATCACAACCATTAGAAGCAGCATTTATCAAACCCCCATCTACAGCATTAAGGGTTTCTTGTTGCAAACTGTTCACACTAGTAACCTCTTTAGGATGTTTGTCCAGGCCATTGTCTATAGCCCCATTAAAAACAGTAACATTTCTAGGCTCAGTTCCTCTGCCTGCCAATTTATTCTTAGGTCATGTAAAAACATGTCCATTTTTTAAATTATTAGAGCCCTCTCAATTTTGAGCCTCTTCTTTTGCAACAGTCTCTTCTCATATAAAACCACTCCATCTAAAAGTCCTTCCATAATTTTTTCAACCATATGTGCTGGAAAACAATCACATAGAAGACGTTTTTTTAACATCTTCCCTTAATTTAGACTCCTCTAGTTCAAAAAATTAATTAAGAAAAAATATAACTGAGCTTTACCTCAATGTTCAGTTTCTGCCATCGAGTGAGAAGTTCTGGATGTTGTGCCCCATACATGGGCATTTTTAATATCCGTAACCCTCTCAGTAAAATCTTTCACTTGATGCAAACGTCAAAGTGTTGTCGCTGGGTTGCAGACATTTGAGCTTCTTAAAATCAGCTTCCATAATCTCCACAGAAGAGAGTAACGCTTCCAAATCCACAGAATCATCAACTTGCGACATTCTATTGGATGTAGCCACGTATAGCATCAACGGATTCATCTCGCTCATCACACAGCTCAGAAACATTTCTGAGTTGCTTTTATTATGTTGTAAAACCACTTCAGGATTATATGCCAACTCCAAATCAATGGAATGCCCTTCGGCCATGTCTCCCAGGAGTATAAGAAGTACAAAAAGTAAAACAAACACCAAAAAATATCTCAAGGGAGTAAATGTCCTACTCAGTAGAAATAATCCAATAAAAACACAAATAGGCATGTAAGTGCCAAGGCACAACGGGACCATAAATGAAAATTCAAGCAAGCTGTTGAATATAAGTCAGTTTTAATATAGCAGCAACAATATAACATAGGTAAGCACTTTCACCAAAGGGCTTCCTCAGACTATATAAATCTGATTTTGTTTTTTAGTTGTTAATTAGTTCTTTAATTAGATTGGTTTGGGGGATGTATTTATGTAGGTAGAGTGTGGAATGATTTATATGGTCTGAGGAAGCCCTTTGGTGAAAGCGCTTGCCTATGTTATATTGTTGCTGCTATATTAAAATTAACTTATCATGAAAAGAACAGCACCAACTAAAACGAAAAACACAACCACTGTGGGTAAAGGAACACTGAATTTATTACGGTCACAGATTTAGTGCTTTCGTCCGCTCAATGTCTGGACTTCTTCAGAATAAAAACACAGCACATGCCCAAACACTAAAAAGAGCTCAAAAGACACTCCCCATATTCCCAATTAATGATTAAAGCAATATGCACTCAACTAAAACAATTATGTAACTCACAAGATAGTAAAAACAATGATGTTAATACTGAAAAACAATGCATCAAAATAAAAACCTGAACACTAATTAATAATGACATGTCAACTATAATGCTAGCATAGATTTCAACTTTAAATAACTTGAGATAGAAATGACATCATTTAGTCCTAGATGTCACCCAGCATTAACTCTAAGTTGCCACTTTAACTCAAGGAATTCTAAAATGGTGTCATTGGGACCCCCCCTAGGGTCCTGGATCAAACCTTCTATGACAATGAATTTAAAGGAATGTGTAGGATACATTTTGATATGTCTGAAAAGGGCATTTCATTTGTCCTTCTTTTTGATCTGATAACCATGTTGATAAACACGATATCTGAAGTGCCTGATAGTCTTACCTATATAAAAACAGGTACAGTCATTACAGACTGTGCATATACCACCCCCTTACTGTCACAGTTTAATTTCTTTTTTAACTTAATCATTCCATATCCATGTATGAAAACTTCTGCACCCTCCAGCATCGCTTTACACTGGGTGCAGTGTCCACATTTACTCATTTTACCTTTGTTGGAACTCCCCAGACTTCTTTCAATCATAGTTGTTAAACAAGCCTCTTTCTTGTATACTATGTTTGGCCTTTCACCTAATTTACTGGCAACATCCGGGTCATGTTTGAAAACAGACCAACATTTTTCAGTGACAAATTTAATTTCCCTGAAATATCTGTTGTAAGGCAAAACCAAAGCTTTGTTATAATCAACATTACCTTTGTCATGTACATCCTGACTAACTGTAGTTATACTAGTGGAACCCAAAAGGGGCTTGTAAAACCCACCCTATCTCTTTCTCTTCACTTCATCAAATATTTCATTTAAGAAGTCTTGGGGGTAAACTCTTCTGTGGAACATATCAAATAGTTTAGTGCATTCAACCAAAAACTGGACATCTTCACTCACCATCCTGGCAAGTCTCACACATTGCCCCTTAACAATAGATTTTTTCTGATGAGTGGGATGCCAGCTCTGGAAATGCAAATAAGAGTTGGAATGAGAGGGTTTCCTATACAAGTTGGACTCAAATTTCTTGTCAACCTTATTCTTAGTCAAGGTTACATCTAAGAAGTTGACTTGCTCTAGATCCACAGTCATGGTGAACTCCAAGAAATCAGTAGAGGATTTGAGAAATTGGAGAAATGTATCCAACCTGTCAACTGAATCCACCCAAAAAATTATGATGTCATCTATAAAGCATCTATACAGACACCAACACTCCTTGAATTCTGATGTGAATAACACATTGGTTTCCCAAAAAGCCATGACTACATTGGCAAAAGTTGGTGCGCATGCAGCACCCATGGCAACACCATTGGTCTGTCTAAATAACTGCCCTTCAAAACTGATGAAATTGTTCTTGAGGACAATTTCCATGAGTGAACTCAAAGTGACACTTTTATCATTCCCTATCTCAGTGCGTAAAGCCAAATATTCATAAAACTAATCTATCCGTCTTTTATGTGGGATAGTGGTGTACAAGTTTTTAACATCAGTGTGCACAAAAACTAAATCATTGTTGTACAATCCGTCCATCACCCTATTCAAAAAGTCCCAGGAGTCCTTCAATGTTGTTGTGTCTTTCAGCTTTTCCCAATTAGGGGTCGCCACAGCGGAACGCCGGTCCGCTAATGATTGGCAGTAGATTTTTACATGCCGAGTTGCCAGCTCTGACGCACAACCTTCAACGAAGGTATGCCCATTCACGCATGTCTCCACGCTGAAGACACTCTAGCTTTGAATCGAACTGGACAGCATCTTACTGTGAGGCAACAACATTACCGCAGCACCACCAATAATCAATAAAGATGTTCTTTAATGCGTGGTCAATGTTGCCAGTAAATTAGGTGAAAGGCCAAACATAGTATACAAGAAAGAGGCTTGTTTAAAAACTATAATTGAAAGGAGTTTGGGGAGTTCCAACAAAGGTAAAATGAGTAAATGTGGACACTGCACCCAGTGTAAAGTGATGTTGGAGGGTGCAGAAGTTTTCAAACATGGATATGGAATGATTAAGTTACAAAAGATATTCAATTGTGACAGTAAGGGGGTGGTATATACTGCAGTCTGTAATGACTGTACCTGTTTTTATATAGGTAAGACTATCAGGCACTTCAGATATTGTGTTTATCAACAGGGTTATGACATCAAAAAGAAGGATGAATAAAATGACCTTTTCAGACATATCAAAATGTATCCTACACATTCCTTTAAATTCATTGTCATAGAAGGTTTGACCCAGGACCCTAGGGGGGTCCCAATGACACCATTTTAGAATTCCTTGAGTTAAAGTGGCAACCTAGAGTTAATGCTGGGCAACATCTAGGACTAAATGATGTCATTTCTATCTCAAGTTATTTAAAGTTGAAATCTATGCTAGCATTATAGTTGACATGTCATTATTAATTAGTGTTCAGTTTTTTATTTTGATGCATTGTTTTTCAGTATTAACTATCATTGTTTTACTGTCTTGTGAGTTGCATAATTGTTTTAGTTGAATGCATATTGCTTTAATCATTAATTGGGAATATGGGATGTGTGTGTCTTTTGAGCTCTTTTTAGTGTTTGGGCATGTGCTGTGTTTTTATTCTGAAGAAGTCCAGACATTGAGCGGACAAAAGCGCTAAATCTGTGACCGTAATAAATTCAGTGTTCCTTTACCCACAGTGGTTGTGTTTTTCATTAAAATTACTTATATTCAACATCTTGCTTGAATTTTTGTTTATGGTCCCATTGTACCTTGGCTTGTTCCACTGCTCTTACATGCCTATTTGTGTTTTTGTTGGATTATTTCTACTGAGGGGGACATTAACTACCTTGAGATATTTTTTGGTGCTATTTTTACTTTTTGTATTTCTTATTCTCCTGGGAGATAAACCTGAGGTGTGTTCTGTTGATGTGGAGTTGGCATATAATCCTGAAGTAATTTTATAACATAATAAGAGCAGCTCAGAAAGGTTTCTGAGCTGTGTGATGAGCGAGATGAATCTGTTGTGGCTATACAAGGTTACATCCGATAGCATGAAGCAAGTTGATGATTCTGTGGATTTGGAAGCATTACACTCTTCTATAGAGCATTTCAAAGCTGATTTCATGAAGCTCAAATGCCTGCAGACCCAGCAACAACACTTTGAGGTTTGCATCAACTGAAAGATTATACCGAGCAGGTTACGAATATTAAAAATACCCACATATGGTGCACAATATCCAGAACTTCTCATTTGATGGCAGAAACTAAACATTGAGGTAAGCCTCATTCATATAGCTTTGCTTAATGATTTTTTTGAAGCGGAGGAGTCTAGATTAAGGGAAGACGTTAAAAAACAACAAAGTCTTCTATGTGATCATTTTCCAGCACATATGGTTGAAAAAATTATGGAGGGGCTCTTAGATAGAGTGGTTTTATATGAGAAGAGATTGTTGCAACAGAAGAGGCTCACAATTGAGAGGGACTCTAATGATTTTAATAATGGACATATTTTTACATGGCCTAAGAACGAATTGGCACGCAGAGGAACTGAGCCTAGAAATGTTGCTGTTTCTAATGGGGCTATAGACAATGGCCTGGACAAACATCCTAAAGAGTTTACTAGTGTGAACAGTTTGCAACAGGAAACCCACAATGATGTAGATGGGGTGGTTGTGAAATGCTGCTTCTAATGGCTGTGATGCCATTCCCTCTGTTTCCAATAGTAATAATATTAATGTTAATGGTTTGACAACAGCCTCGCAACACCTGTCATTAGGGGGTGATCTGAGGTGTAAAGTTCCAAATGTGGCCTCCTCTGTATTGATTATGGAACCAAAATTTACTCATGATAGTACAACACCTTCTTTCCATTAACCCATCAATGGGGGTTACAGGGGGCAGGACTCTGTCCATGAGCAGGGGACAGCAGAAACGAAAGCTGTCAGCATAAGGGAACTCGGGACAAACACTGAGGAAGATGTGGGACTGAGTAGGGACACACTAATATGGAATATTTCCAAATGAGTTCTGACCCAAGAAGAAACTGAAGTTTTGGAAAAAGGACTTTCTTTTATTTCCACATGTAAAAGTGATTTGGCTGATACCATACTTGATCTTAAACTTTTTACTAGGAATGTTTTGTTGAAATTAGAATTTGGTGACACCCCTTGTGATGCTGGCCACTGTTTTAAAAAACATAGTGTATATATATATTCCTAACTCTCACCCCCTCATTGATGCATTTAGTAGATTAGTAGAGAATGACATATAAATTGTATAATGATAAGACCCATGTATCATGTGTTAGGAATAATAGGAAGAGCAATCTTAATATGAAACAAAGCTCTGCCCTGAAGGAACTACAGAAGGATAGTAGTATTGTGATTAAACCAGCTGACAAGGGTGGACCTATTGTGATAAAGGATAGGATGTATTATTTCTCATCCATGAAGTTAATGTTAAGTGAGGATCAGTTTTACTCCACTATTGACATTACCTATGTTCATGCAATGATACAGGGGACACATTCTATGTTAGAAGAAAATTACAAGAGTAAACTCATTAAACATGAGTTGTTTTATGTTTTCAAAGTAGATAATCCACGTATACCTTTAATTCAAGGTTTGCTGACGATCCATAAATATGGATCTAGGCCACCAATGAGACCCATAGTAGCTGGTCGAGGATGATGTACAGAACCCTTCTCATTATATATTGAAAAGTTTTTACGACCCATCCTAGATAAAAATATGTTCATTTTGAAAGATTCTAAGCAGTTTTTGTTAGACCTTTATACTTTTACTAGTATCTTGTCAGTTAGTGCTACTTACTCTTTTGTGACATTAGACGTACAATCTTTTTTTACAGTTATTCCGAATATTGAAGGAATTGAATACAACCACACGTCTGTCCAGACATAGTGGCTACACATAATCATTTATAGAATTATTGTGCCTGCTCCTTGAAGTTGTGCTTGAAAATAATGTTTTTATGTTCGATAATGTTGTTTATTTGCAGAAAGATGGCATAGCTATAGGAACCTCAAGTGCCAAAAGCTACGCCAACATGTTTATGGCAACATGGGAGGAGGACTACACCTTTAAAATGGAATTTTTTAACATCATTTGTCCCATTTTATCAATGTTTTGTTGATGACTTGTTTTTTATTTGTACAGGCAGTATACAGCAACTGGGTATGTTCTTTAATCGATTGAATGGGATGACTAATTATTTGAAGTTTACTATTGTTTCATCTTTGACCAGAACTGAGTATTTAGATGTCTTAATAGAAAAAATGGACAATAGCATGGTCAATACAGGGGTGCATAAGAAGCCTTGCTACAGGAACACCTTATTGCATAGGCATTGTATGCATCTTAATTATGTTTTTAGGAATGTTATAAAAGGACAAGTGGTAAGAGCTTTAAGATTGAATGCCTCTGATAAGGGTTTCTGTTTGGAATTGTTGGAATAGAGGAATAAGTTGCTAGTGAAGGGATATAATAATGTTTAAATAGATAGGAAATTGGATGAGATGCCAGGTCTTAGGGGGACATGGCACGACCGTATTTCTCAGATAAGAGTGATGGATGAAAACATTTGAGTAAGCATGGGAATAAGAAAGGGTTGAAGGTTCCCCTGTTTTATACTAATGACATTATTGTTATAACAGACATCCTTAAGAAGAATTGGGGCATTTTAATGGTAGATCCTGAGATTAAGCAAATAGTAGGGGATGCACCAAGTTTTCTTTACAAGAATAAACTGAACTTGAAAAGGAGGCTATGTTATGACAAGGATGTTACAGGTAGTACCATCACGGATAATAATTGCATTACAACTCCATGTGACCATTGTAATTTCTGTGGGAGCATAGATAGTAGTTATTGTTTTATACATCCGGAGACAAGACAAAAATATGTATTCAGTGTGGTAGTTAATTGTTACACACAGCATGTTGTCTATCTAGCACATTGTATATCCTGTAGATCATATTACGTGAGGAAGACCGATATGATGTTGAAAGACAGGATTAGAGAGCACCTGTATAATATCAGGATTTGCTCAGAGAATAATGCACTGTTTAAGCAGGTTTTACAGAAGGATGTTCAACATGTTTTTAAGTTCTTAGCTATTGAAGTCATTATACCTAATCAACGTGGAGGGGATGTTAGGAATTACACTGAAAGTAGGGTGGTGAAATGGATAATTAGGCTGAGGGCAGAGCGAGGGCTAGACCTCAATGAAAAAGCCCCAATAAAACCGAGCCCTTAGTATCAAATTAGTTTTCTATACATATGTTCTTGTGAGTATATCTTAGATAGACTATGTGCATGATGTGTTTTTATATGACTTTGTTAAAGTATGTTTTGTATTTTTTATATTTTTGTTTTTATTTTTGTTTTTGTTTTTAGGAACTGCTGTTTTTAAAGAATATTTTGTTAATTAGTTCTTTAATTTGATTGGTTTGGGGGATATATTTATGTAGTTAGAGTGTGGAATGATTTATATGGTCTGAGGAAGCCCTTTGGTGAAAGCCCTTACCTATGTTATATTATTACTGCTATATTAAATCTGACATATTCAACAGCTTGTTTAAATTTTCATTTATGGTTCTGCTGCTCTTACACACCTATTTGTGTTTTTATAAGAATGAAAAAGAAAAAAGAAAAAGAAAAGGAAAACTTAAATACTTTCATCTACGCAGAGCTTTAATTCTTAATAAACAATAAATGGATCAATAGTTATTCAGCCGGGGCCAACTACAGGCATTAAGTTTTAGTTGCCATAATAACTCCTTTCTCTCCAGATAAAGATTCCAAGGTCCACCCCTTAAACGGATGTTTAATTTATCTATGGCCATGGATGGGTTGACTATTTCTCTGCTCCCACCAGAGTGAAAAAAAAGAATCTTTCCAATGTAAAACAGATTGGCTTTGAGCTCAAGTGCAGTAACAAATGCTTTAGAATAGAAGTAAGAATTCCTGGAATATCAGGAAATAAGTTCACTAACCCTAAGAAATTTCACAACACACAAAAACTTTGCAAAAATCGGAAACACTTTGGCAGACTCAGGAGAATTTGACAAACGCAGAACAGCTTTGGCAAAATAATGTTTAAACAACATAAGACCAGTACAGAAACAAATAGATGGAATTTGTTTAACAAGTGCAGGCTGAAAAAAACAAGTGATAAATTCAACCAAATAAATAAATGCAGCCGCAGGACAGAAGTGTTAACTAGCACTGAAACAGTTAGTGCAAGTGCAATATATGAGCTGCAGTGGTGGTGCTGCGGTAGCGTTGTTGTTTCACAGTTAGACGTTGCACGTTCGATTCTCAGTTAGAGCGTCTTCTTTGTCGACATGCGTGAATGGGTGTGCCTTCGTTGAAGGTTGTGCATTAGGCCTGACAAGCCAGCATGTAAAAATCTACTGCCAATCATTAGCGGACTCGAGTTCCGCTGTGGCGACCCCTAACCTGGAAAAGCTGAAAGACAGTTTTATATATATATATATATATATATATATATATATATATATATATATCAGCAAAAAATACATACTTATATCAGTTTTGTAGGTCCAGTTGGTTTTAGAAGCAATCCAAGTCTTGCAGTCAGGCACAAGGAAGCTCTCAATAAATGAGACAAAATGCTATGGAGATGCAAGTCATGGGATCAGTACTCAGGTTTTCTTTTCTCTTACTGTAACTGTATGTTACTTAAGACATCCTCTATGAAACAAGTGTAATAGCCTTTTTGGAAATAAGTGCAATATCTACTTAGAAGTGTGCAATATTGACTTCTATAGAAGTACAATACATTGTGAGAGATTTCTGCAATAGGAGCTTGAAGTCATCACTGAGGTAAGCAATACCTGGCCTGCTCTTCTCAGAATCTTGCTGCTTCCACAGCCATCACCAGGTTAAGAAATATGCACCATGAATAGGTGTATGGATGTTTCAGATCATGTGCATCTGATCAAAGTTCTCAGGGTTGAAATCTGACCTGCCAATCCATCAGAACTGAAGACTGCAGAGTTTCAAATGAGCATTGGAACAAGAAACTAAAATCAGCAGTCTCTATATCACATATACATGTAGAAGACAGAAGAGAGATACTTCTTCTTCTCATGGGTTCTACAGTCTCAGAGTTTTGCATACAAGTCCAATGACATATTGGCTTGAAGCCCCATCTTCACATAAAGCTTGCTCTATACAGAAAAAGTTTAAATGTTTCAGAGCTGATGCTCTGTTTTGTTTTCAGAGAGTTATATAATAAAAACAGTTATGCTTGAGATGTGGCAGTATTCCCTTACACTGAGATTTCTACAATGTATTTCTGCAGAATTACTTTCAAAGGTATTTGGTGGAACGTATCAGAACTACAATGCTGCATTCATCAGCAATATTGT
The DNA here is from genome assembly GCF_019279795.1 of Protopterus annectens. Taxonomy (NCBI): domain Eukaryota; kingdom Metazoa; phylum Chordata; order Ceratodontiformes; family Protopteridae; genus Protopterus; species Protopterus annectens. The sequence continues at coordinate 955,458,242 of NC_056728.1, forward strand.
ACTGCAAGTTTCACTGGTGCAACATGGATATTCTGAAACAAGTGGAGCCTGCACAACAGTCCCTCATTCCACTTTTTGTTGTTGTTGTTGTGTCTTTCGGCTTTTCCCGGATAGGGGTCGCTACAGCAGAACTCCGGTCCGCTAATGATTGGTAGTTGATTTTTACATGCCGAGTCACCAGCCCTGATGCACAACCTTCAACGAAGGTATGCCCATTCACGCATGTCTCCACACAGAAGACTCTCTAGCTGAGAATCGAACCAGACAGCGGCTGACTGTGAGGCGACAACGTACCGCAGCACTACCACCGCGGATAACAGTCCCTCATTCCACTAATTGCAAAATTCTAAACAGGTACCCTCATGAAAGAAAGCTTCTTGGTCTTTAACTCATCTGATCACTTTTCAGATGTTTTCAGAAACAGTGACACTACTCATGATTTAATTTCATTTTTTTTTTTTTTTTTTTTTTCTTCTGTGGTACAAAACAGTACTAAGACCAGAATGAACTATCAAACATCTCTTTCTAGATGACTAGTACGTAACCACATACTGTCTTTTAAAATACAGTGTGACGTAAAAATAATGGTTATGAGATTTATAATGTTTAAACTTGCAGCAAATAAACAATAATGAAATCTTGGCAGTTTTCAGGATTCTTCCATTTTGCTTCATGACTAATTGTAGCATGTGTTGCATAAACATTGCAAAATGTTATTAAAAATGGAAAAAAAAGACTGGAAATCAGCTAAGAGAGTTTAAAACACGGATTCCTAGAGTGAAAATAGTATAATTTCTAGAGGGGTGTGACTCATTCAGAGCACCCGATTGCCTTGATCTACATTTGTTGATTATCTTGTTTCTGTTTCATGCTTTCTTAGTTTGAAGGATGTTTGTTAGATTATGTTAGCAGTAAAAGGAATAGTTTCCATATCCAACTTTTTCTGAAAAAAGCCTCCAGTGCTGAGAGACTGCAGTATCTCAGGGATGTTGTGCCCATTTGTGAGTGTGTTTTGCAGTTTGCAGTAGATTTGTTTTCTCTTGATATCCTTATGAAACTAAGCTGCATAATTTATGCAGTTGTATTCTGGTACTTTTTGCTGCAAAGCAATAATTGATGATAATCCACAACAGTATATTACTTTTGGAGCTGGAATGTCTTAAATCTTTTTTAACTATCCACTCATAATCCACTTTGCAGGTCAGCACTCTTCTTCTGCTTCCTTGGAGTTTTCTAACAAAAGTTCATTCCTTGACTTATGATTTCTTATTCTTTCTGGAAACTGAGTTGCTCCTGTTGTGTGACACTTTTCATTTGCTTCTCTGTACTTATCTTTCCAAACTTCTGCTCAGCCTTGCAAGTCACCACCTGTTTTCAACTACTTTTATGTTGGCTCCCAAGAGAAAGTGTACTTTTTCCTTTTCAGAATTATGTACTGGGGAAACACTTTTGTTTCTGTAATGATTAGTTCTCACTGTTGTATCCTCTTTTTCACTCTTTCAGTCTGAATATTTGGAGTTCCTGTATCTTGTGCACATCGTCCTCTTCAGGAACAGCTTTCAAGAGACTGTTTTACAAGATAATTAAATTCTCTGAAGCAGGATCAGGTATTGACTGTTGGGTGGGTAAGAGTACTTTTTTATTATACTAATTATAACATGCCATTCTAAGCTCCTTCTTCAGCTCTGAAAGCAGGAATGAGCTGGAAGGTTAGCCATTATAACAATGATTGAAACTAAGGCAAACACGTGATTTCTTAAGAGAAGAGACCACATTGTCACATAGATATTAATAGAGAAAAGAAAAGCAGAATAAATGACAGCAAGGTTTATCAAGATGGGTATTGACTGTCACAGAGAACTAATGAAATGGTATGGCTGCTAAATAAATACTTTATTATTCTTAAAAAAAGGGGAGGAGAACAATGCTGAAGGTACTATCTCTAGTCAGTATAAGCACCTCGGACCAAGAAGATGAACCCTGTCCTTTGTGCAGAATAAAGGTCTCTGAAAGAACCGCCAAAATAAGGCATAGATTCATCTTTAAGTGGCAGAATAATTTGTCCCATTTTATCAATGTTTTGTTGATGACTTGTTTTTTATTTGCACAGGCAGTATACAGCAACTGGGTATGTTCTTTAATCGATTGAATGGGATGACTAATTATTTGAAGTTTACTATTGTTTCATCTTTGACCAGAACTGAGTATTTAGATGTCTTAATAGAAAAAATGGACAATAGCATGGTCAATACAGGGGTGCATAGGAAGCCTTGCTACAGGAACACCTTATTGCATAGGCATTGTATGCATCTTAATTATGTTTTTAGGAATGTTATAAAAGGACAAGCGGTAAGAGCTTCAAGATTGAACGCCTCTGATAAGGGTTTCTGTTTGGAATTGTTGGAATAGAGGAATAAGTTGCTAGTGAAGGGATATAATAATGTTGAAATAGATAGGAAATTGGATGAGATGCCAGGTCTTAGGGGGACATGGCATGACCGTATTTCTCAGATAAGAGTGATGGATGAAAACATTTGAGTAAGCATAGGAATAAGAAAGGGTTGAAGGTTCCCCTGTTTTATACTAATGACGTTACTGTTATAACAGACATCCTTAAGAAGAATTGGGGCATTTTAATGGTAGATCCTGAGATTAAGCAAATAGTAGGGGATGCACCAAGTTTTCTTTACAAGAATAAACTGAACTTGAAAAGGAGGCTATGTTATGACAAGGATGTTACAGGTAGTACCATCACGGATAATAATTGCATTACAACTCCATGTGACCATTGTAATTTCTGTGGGAGCATAGATAGTAGTTATTGTTTTATACATCCGGAGACAAGACAAAAATATGTATTCAGTGTGGTAGCTAATTGTTACACACAGCATGTTGTCTATCTAGCACATTGTATATCCTGTAGATCATATTACGTGAGGAAGACCGATATGATGTTGAAAGATAGGATTAGAGAGCACCTGTATAATATCAGGATTTGCTCAGAGAATAATGCACTGTTTAAGCAGGTTTTACAGAAGGATGTTCAACATGTTTTTAAGTTCTTAGCTATTGAAGTCATTATACCTAATCAACGTGGAGGGGATGTTAGGAATTACACTGAAAGTAGGGTGGTGAAATGGATAATTAGGCTGAGGGCAGAGCGAGGGCTAGACCTCAATGAAAAAGCCCCAATAAAACCGAGCCCTTAGTATCAAATTAGTTTTCTATACATATGTTCTTGTGAGTATATCTTAGATAGACTATGTGCATGATGTGTTTTTATATGACTTTGTTAAAGTATGTTTTGTATTTTTTATATTTTTGTTTTGTTTTTAGGGACTGCCGTTTTTAAAGAATATTTTGTTAATTAGTTCTTTAATTTGATTGGTTTGGGGGATATATTTATGTAGTTAGAGTGTGGAATGATTTATATGGTCTGAGGAAGCCCTTTGGTGAAAGCGCTTACCTATGTTATATTATTGCTGCTATATTAAATCTGACATATTCAACAGCTTGTTTAAATTTTCATTTATGGTTCTGCTGCTCTTACACACCTATTTGTGTTTTTATAAGAATAAAAAAGATAAAAGAAAAAGAAAAGGAAAACTTAAATACTTTCATCTACGCAGAGCTTTAATTCTTAATAAACAATAAATGGATCAATAGTTATTCAGCCGGGCCAACTACAGGCATTAAGTTTTAGTTGCCATAATAACTCCTTTTTCTCCAGATAAAGATTCCAAGGTCCACCCCTTAAACGGATGTTTAATTTATCTATGGCCATGGGTGGGTTGACTATTTCTCTGCACCCACCAGAGTGAAAAAAAAGAATCTTTCCATTGTAAAACAGATTGGCTTTGAGCTCAAGTGCAGTAACAAATGCTTTAGAATAGAAGTAAGAATTCCTGGAATATCAGGAAATAAGTTCATTAACCCTAAGAAATTTCACAACACACAAAAACTTTGCAAAAATCGGAAACACTTTGGCAGACTCAGGAGAATTTGACAAATGCAGAACAGCTTTGGCAAAATAATGTTTAAACAACATAAGACAAGTACAGAAACAAATAGATGGAATTTGTTTAACAAGTGCAGGCTGAAAAAAACAAGTGATAAATTCAACCAAATAAATAAATGCAGCCGCAGGACAGAAGTGTTAACTAGCACTGAAACAGTTAGAGCAAGTGCAATATATGAGCTGCGGTGGTGGTGCTGCGGTAGCGTTGTTGTTTCACAGTTAGACATTGCACATTCGATTCTCAGTTAGAGCGTCATCTTTGTCAACATGCATGAATGGGTGTGCCTTCGTTGAAGGTTGTGCATCAGGCCTGACAAGCCAGCACGTAAAAATCTACTGCCAATCATTAGCGGACTCGAGTTCCGCTGTGGCGACCCCTAACCTGGAAAAGCTGAAAGACAGTTTTATATATATATATATATATATATATATATATATATATATATATATCAGCAAAAAATACATACTTATATCAGTTTTGTAGGTCCAGTTGGTTTTAGAAGCAATCCAAGTCTTGCAGTCAGGCACAAGGAAGCTCTCAATAAATGAGACAAAATGCTATGGAGATGCAAGTCATGGGATCAGTACTCAGGTTTTCTTTTCTCTTACTGTAACTGTATGTTACTTAAGATGTCCTCTATGAAACAAGTGTAATAGCCTTTTTGGAAATAAGTGCAATATCTACTTAGAAGTGTGCAATATTGACTTCTATAGAAGTACAATACATTGTGAGAGATTTCTGCAATAGGAGCTTGAAGTCATCACTGAGGTAAGCAATACCTGGCCTGCTCTTCTCAGAATCTTGCTGCTTCCACAGCCATCACCAGGTTAAGAAATATGTACCATGAATAGGTGTATGGATGTTTCAGATCATGTGCATCTGATCAAAGTTCTCAGGGTTGAAATCTGACCTGCCAATCCATCAGAACTGAAGACTGCAGAGTTTCAAATGAGCATTGGAACAAGAAACTAAAATCAGCGGTCTCTATATCACATATACATGTAGAAGACAGAAGAGAGATACCTCTTCTTCTCATGGGTTCTACAGTCTCAGAGTTTTGCATACAAGTCCAATGACATATTGGCTTGAAGCCCCATCTTCACATAAAGCTTGCTCTATACAGAAAAAGTTTAAATGTTTCAGTGCTGATGCTCTGTTTTGTTTTCAGAGAGTTATATAATAAAAACAGTTATGCTTGAGATGTGGCAGTATTCCCTTACACTGAGATTTCTACAATGTATTTCTGCAGAATTACTTTCAAAGGTATTTGGTGGAGCCTATCAGAACTACAATGCTGCATTCATCAGCAATATTGTACTGCAAGTTTCACTGGTGCAACATGGATATTCTGAAACAAGTGGAGCCTGCACAACAGTCCCTCATTCCACTTTTTGTTGTTGTTGTTGTGTCTTTCGGCTTTTCCTGGATAGGGGTCGCTACAGCAGAACTCCGGTCCGCTAATGATTGGTAGTTGATTTTTACATGCCGAGTTACCAGCCCTGATGCACAACCTTCAATGAAGGTATGCCCATTCACGCATGTCTCCACACAGAAGACTCTCTAGCTGAGAATCGAACCGGACAGCTGCTGACTGTGAGGCGACAACGTACCGCAGCACCACCACTGCGGATAACAGTCCCTCATTCCACTAATTGCAAAATTCTAAACAGGTACCCTCATGAAAGAAAGCTTCTTGGTCTTTAACTCATCTGATCACTTTTCAGATGTTTTCAGAAACAGTGACACTACTCATGATTTAATTTCATTTTTTTTTTTTTTTTTTAATTTCCTCTGTGGTACAAAACAGTACTAAGACCAGAATGAACTATCAAACATCTCTTTCTAGATGACTAGTACGTAACCACACACTGTCTTTTAAAATACAGTGTGACGTAAAAATAATGGTTATGAGATTTATAATGTTTAAACTTGCAGCAAATAAACAATAATGAAATCTTGGCAGTTTTCAGGATTCTTCCATTTTGCTTCATGACTAATTGTAGCATGTGTTGCATAAACATTACAAAATGTTATTAAAAATGTAAAAAAAAGACTGGAAATCAGCTAAGAGAGTTTAAAACACGGATTCCTAGAGTGAAAATAGTATAATTTCTAGAGGGGTGTGACTCATTCAGAGCACCCGATTGCCTTGATCTACATTTGTTGATTATTTTGTTTCTGTTTCATGCTTTCTTAGTTTGAAGGATGTTTGTTAGATTATGTTAGCAGTAAAAGGAACAGTTTCCATATCCAACTTTTTCTGAAAAAAGCCTCCAGTGCTGAGAGACTGCAAACAGTATCTCAGGGATGCTGTGCCCATTTGTGAGTGTGTTTTGCAGTTTGCAGTAGGTTTGTTTTCTCTTGATATCCTTATGAAACTAAGCTGCATAATTTATGCAGTTGTATTCTGGTACTTTTTGCTGCAAAGCAATAATTGATGATAATCCACAACAGTATATTACCTTTGGAGCTGGAATGTCTTAAATCTTTTTTAACTATCCACTCATAATCCTCTTTGCAGGTCAGCACTCTTCTTCTGCTTCCTTGGAGTTTTCTAACAAAAGTTCATTCCTTGACTTATGATTTCTTATTCTTTCTGGAAACTGAGTTGCTCCTGTTGTGTGACACTTTTCATTTGCTTCTCTGTACTTATCTTTCCAAACTTCTGCTCAGCCTTGCAAGTCACCACCTGTTTTCAACTACTTTTATGTTGGCTCCCAAGAGAAAGTGTACTTTTTCCTTTTCAGAATTATGTACTGGGGAAACACTTTTGTTTCTGTAATGATTAGTTCTCACTGTTGTATCCTCTCTTTTTCACTCTTTCAGTCTGAATATTTGGAGTTCCTGTATCTTGTGCACATCGTCCTCTTCAGGAACAGCTTTCAAGAGACTGTTTTACAAGATAATTAAATTCCCTGAAGCAGGATCAGGTATTATTAACTGGTGGGTGGGTAAGAGTACTTTTGATTATACTAATTATAACATGCCATTCTAAGCTCCTTCTTCAGCTCTGAAAGCAGGAATGAGCTGGAAGGTTAGCCATTATAACAATGATTGAAACTAAGGCAAAAACGTGATTTCTTAAGAGAAGAGACCACACTGTCACATAGATATTAATAGAGAAAAGAAAAGCAGAATAAATGACAGCAAAGTTTATCAAGATGGGTATTGACTGTCACAGAGAACTAATGAAATTGTATGGCTGCTAAATAAATACTTTATTATTCTTAAAAAAGGGGAGGAGAGCAATGCTGAAGTTACTATCTCTAGTCAGTATAAGCACCTCGGACCAAGAAGATGAACCCTGTCCTTTGTGCAGAATAAAGGTCTCTGAAAGAACCGCCAAATATACAAGGGGGCAAATAATAAGGCATGACAGAATCCATACCCGAATTCTTATACAAGGGACATGAGTACTAATAAGGTAACTAACTTCTTTATGATATATTAATAAACAAATTAGTAGCTTAACACTGGTTGGACATTTAGATCCTCCATGTAATAGTAACTGTTATGAACTCAACAGAAAGGATGATTGATCGCTGTATACCAGAGTTCAGTACTCAGTTCAGTGCTTGTCAGTCCCTTTAGAAATAACACTGCGAAAACCAAGAAGGAAAAGCATGCTGACAGATTATATTAAATATGCAACATCACTGATTAATAAGAAGAACGCTAGAAAAGGGTCTGATGAGAGTGGAGAAAGTGTTGGATCAGCATCAGCATCAACCTCCAATTTCCCATTTTTTAAATGGAGTCAGGGTGTCATATCAATAGTGACCATCACCTAGAGCCAGTGGTTACACTGCCTGGTGGCTAGACACAATACTACATCTAGGGAATACAAAGCTAGGGAAAGAGGGTGCAACTGAAAGTGAAGGGAGACAGCATAGTCATACTGCATATGTTAAAAATGAAACCAATAAACTGATAAAGCAGAAAGGGCAGTTGGTGGAATAACTGGATGTACAGGAACACACATAACCAGTACATAACCAGAACAATACAAGAAACTATCCATATGTTCGTTGGTCCATGGGTAAGTACTAGGCTAGCTGCCCTTGCAGGCCATTTATGCCTAACCAGTTTCCCTTTTTGTGCATGAAATAACCTGTCCCATTGGGTTAGAGAATGGCCTTACCCATCCCACGGTCGATAATTTATATTACTGCTAATGAGAATAACTGCAATGATACCATAGATCCCTGTCTTATCCCTTCTCTTATGTGTTATCCCTTTCTTTAAAAAGACAACATCTGTATTACAGTATGTGATTACTGATACTTCATTTTGGTAGAGACATAGACAGGCAGAGGTAGCCCTACCAAAAGTAACAGGGCTAACACAAGGATGTAGTTGGCAGTTTACGAGGAGGAGTGATTAAAAGAGTTTAGTGTTTGTAATACTGAAGAAGGCATAAAATATGTGTGAATATAATACAAGCCATTAAGTTCCTTAAGGAAATCAACAGACCTCAAAATGGAGCAACAAGAAAACAGTGTGGAGACATATGAGGATAGCTCAGGTGAGTTAATAATGGAGTTAAAATTCATAAGCCAACTCCAGAGTTCTTGAGACAATCATAATATCTAAACAAAGAACAACTTCCTGCTTTATCATTTTATTGGTCGTTTTGGGCCAATAACTAGCTCCCTTCAGCCCCCTGCTATAAAACACGCTAAACGCGCGTTAGCGCGGAGTTGCCACTGTTGCACACAAGAGCAGCGGCGGTTAAACAAGGTTAAACTATTCGGGACATCTAAATTCCACTCTTCAAATTTTCCCTTAGAACTACCTTCCTCGAGCTGTACTGCTGATCTAACCAGCATATCCTATAACTGAAAAGTTCATCTCTACTTGATTCCCAAGTAGACTATTCTCTATCTGTAAAGCCTAGCACTTACTCCTACAGTACTTGCACCTTGATAAAGCACTCTTATTATAGATAGTACCCCACCAGCCTAAAACCCACTTCCCCGAGTCCTTTGAAAGTCTCTTTATCTACTACTTCTAGTATGTCGAGGATCAGTTGCTAGTGTCCTCTCCAGCTCAACTGGTGAATCTGGGAATATTGAGGCAATGTTACAATTGCCTCATGTACAGACAATCCTCTCCTTCTCCCACAAAACACAAATACATGCGAGATGCAACTATCGGCCAAACTGGAGGCTGAGCTCTCTCAACATAGGACTGGCAAGTCCAGACAGGAGAAGGTAACCACACACAATACATACCCAGTCACACATGGTACCATCACAACTTCAAATCATACATACTCACACAAAGACATACTGGAGGCTCTGTTCAAAATTTACCAAAACAGCAGAGGCCACCAAAGCAGACACCCAAACAACTACCACCTCACGACCCAACACATGCAACACACATAGACCACACAGTCAGAGTGTCAAACAGTCACAGCCCTTAAGGCCAAACAAAATGCCAGACACACTTGTCATTGGTGATTCCATAGTCAGACACACTGATGTCCCGCTCACCAGACTGAGTAAGGAGAAGGTCACAGTAAGCTGCCTGTCGGGCGCTAGAATCCGCCACATAACGCAAGCACTCAGGTCTCTCAACAGCAGGTACAAGTTCACTCAGTCATTGTCCACGCTGGTGTCAATGACCTGAGGCGTACCTCCTTGGACTACATGAAAAGGGACATCGAGGAGCTCTCTGATTATGTAGCCCAGGCAGGTATGACCCTGACCTTGAGCAGTATCCTACCTTCACCTAGAATGATGCCACAATACAGTGATAAGATGATCAGCTTTAATAATTGGATTAAATTCTGGTGTCATTCAAAGGATCCAATGTCTGTCTGCCTGGGATGACATGCTGGACAAGCCACGCTGCTTCACAAGGACGGCTTGCACCTGTCACCCTGGGCTTCCGGATATTGGCAAAGGCTCTTGCCACCCCATAGTGCCTTTTTAGGCAAGGCTCAAATTCTAAACTTACCACCCTAGAACACCAAAAGGAAAAAACTAAGGGTAATGCTGCTCAATGCCAGAAGTCTCAATCTCAAGATGCACTTTTCGAGGCCCTTCTCAATATGGAGAACATCGTTGTCTGTGCTGTGACAGAAACCTGGTTCAAGGCTCCTGAGAGCACCCCAGCACTATCAGGTTTCACCTCATATCATACGTTCCGCCCCAAAATCCGGACAACACCAAGAAAGGAGGGTGTCCATATTCATAAAGGACACCCACACCTCAAGGTTGGTGGCAACGCACGATGCATCGGAGACCATCCAGGTGCAATTAACCATAGGCAAGACTGCTCTGCAATTTGTAGCATGTTACAGGCCACCTCTCAAACTCAGGAACCTCACATGGCCTTCCTGAAAGCATTGGAGGGGATAAATGTATCTCCAAACACCATCATACTAGGTGACATCAACTACCCTAATATAGACTGGGAACACTACTCAAGCCCGAACACTCTAACCCAAAGATTCCTGGAGTTCATAAACTCAAATGCCATGGAACAACTAGTCACCATCCCCACAAGAGGAGAAAACATACTTGATCTCATCATCACGAACATGGGATCAAATGTTCAACACCGAAGTATACCCCTCACTGGTGAGATCAGATCATAAACTAATCTCGCTGGAGGTCCTCATCCCGCCCCACCTGAAACAAAAAGACCGCAGTGAAAAACTTCTCAAAAGCCGATTTCACACTTCTAAAACTAGTGTGGTCTCCTTTAAGGCCCCTGAGCCAGTGGTAAACATTACTCAAACCGCTGAATCACTTACAAATGCCTTCTACCAGCACCTGCAGGACTGCATGGATCAGGCAATCCCAAACAAAACTAAGACTCTCTGTACCAAAGGCAAGCATCCAGTCTGGTGGACCCCAGCCATAAACAAGCTCTACAACAAAAGGAGGAAGCTACTACAAGATAGAGCAAAATCCTTGAAAGGTAAGACACCTTTGATCATTATAAGTAAAAAACTAAGAGCTCTCATAAAATCATCCAAGGCAAATTTTGAGAGAAAAATCAAGGACTCAAAAGACAATCATAAGGCCTTCTTTAGCTATGTTAGAAACCTAGGAGGAAACTCCCAGATATGCTCAGAATTAGTTCAAAATGATGTGAAAATTACTGAACCTACACACATTGCTAACATACTGGCTGACAGGTTCAGTGCAAACTTCCCCAAAAGGAGAGATATCTATTCCAGAGGATTGTAGCCCCAAACATCTCCAACGCCCAGGTGAGAACTGCCCTCACTAAGGCAAAAACACAGCATCCATGGGACCGGATGGTGTCCCGGCTGTGTGCTTCATGAACTCAACGAGGAATTAAACCCACAGTTAGGACAGCTGTTTAATCTTAGCCTCACCTCAGGATACGCACCAAGGAGTGGCGACGGCGACTGTGGTCCCACTTCATAAGGGCGGTGCCTCCACAGACCCTGGAAATTACCGCCCATTAGCTTGACAAGCCTTATCTGCAAAGCCATGGAGAGGATCATAATGGAACTCATAAATAAAGACATAGGGAACTTGCAGACTTTGGATCCAACCCAGTTTGGCTTTGTCAAAGGCAGATCCTGCCTCTTAAACTTGGTTGACTTTTTCGAGACAGTCACCAAGGCCATTGATGAGGGAAAGGCAGTCCATACAGCCTACCTCGACCTGGCAAAGGCCTTGACACAATACCCCACTCAGGTATCATCGAAAAACTCATCAGCTTGAATGTAAACCCATACATCACAAGATGGGTTGCAAACTGGCTAAGTGACAGAGCCCACAGGGTCAGAGTTGCTGGAGCCATGTCAGACTCAAAGCCTGTCACAAGTGGTGTCCCACAGGGCTCAGTCCTGGGTCCACTCTTGTTCGGCATCTACTTTTCTGAAGTACAAGCAAACACAGGAGGGTTATGGCTGACAAAGTTTGCAGATGACTGCAAACTGGGCCATAGTCGAAAACACATCTGACACAGATATCCTCCAGAAGGGCCTCACAGAAACGGATAACTGGTGCCAGAGCCATGGCCTGAAGTTAAACGCCAAAAATGCATAGTCATACCCTTTGGGAAAAACAAGGTTACCCCTAGCTACCATATAGGTGGCAATCCACTGAGCACAGAAAAAGTCATCAGGGATCTGGGGACCCAAGTTGACAGTAGCCTTTCGTTTGACACTCATGTTGCTAAAGTAGTTAGGAAAACCTTCTATATCGCCCACCTGATCATGAAGGGATTCACATCTAGATCAAGGGAGGTCATCGTCCCCTGTACTCATCACTCATTAGACCTATGATTGAGTACAATGCCCGTTCGAATGTATCTGACCAGACACCTGCTGCAGCTTGAAAGGCCCCAAAAGTTCCTCACCAAAAGGATAAAGGGTCTCAAAATATGTCTTATGCTGCCCGACTGAAAGAATTCCAGCTCTATTCAGTCTCATACCGCTTGCTCAGAGGTGACCTGTGCCTGACATATAAGGCCATGTCAAACCCAGATTTGATGAATATGCTTCACCTCAAAAAATCTAGATCCCTCAGAACCACAAGGGCGGGAGACTTAAACCTTGACACGGTTATAAATAGAACGTGCTGGAGGGACAGATTCATCACCCAGAGACTCCCTATGCTGTGGAACAAAATCCCGGTACATGTGAGGCAGAGCACCTCGCTGGCCTTGTTCAAGAGGAATATTGACCAATGGATGGGAGATCGCAGATATACCCCAGGGATTACTTCAGTGTCACTGCTTGACAGAGGCACAGAAAAATGATAGGCATAGTTTTTATTCAAACTAAAGGGGTGGCGAAAGCCACATAACTATGGGCTAGGCTTATAAATGCCCTTGGGCAGATAGCCTAGTATGAACCTATGAACCTATGAACCTATAAAGGAAATGGAGGAAATATAAGCCAGCAAACAGTTTATTGCAAAATAGTTAAGTGCTTTCATTCTTGCTTAAGAACTTCATTAGAACTAATACATAAACTCCAAAACCATGTTTAAATGATAAAAATCCACAGACATATGACTGAATCATGTCATAACATATATCTGTGGCAAGAAAAAACCCAGTTAAGTAGCATTTGCAGCACATCCAGCAGATAGACTGGCATGGATATAAGTATACTAAGTGACTCAAGTGGCTGGCTGTTACTTGCTACTGGAGTATGTGTTCTGACGTTCATTGGCTCGTGTTAACACTAATGTCTCACAGTGCTTGGTTCTCAGCTTGGTGACTTCTGTTTAGAGTCTGCATGTGATCTCCATGTTCGTTATAAGGTTTTGCTGGTTACTCCAGTTTCTTCATACATTCCACAGATATACCAACATGCCACAGGTGAACTGTCAGCCATATGTATATAAAAAACATAAACCAAGGTGCAAAAGGCAAAGCAATGAATCCAGCTACCATCCGAACCAAATGTATAAAAATCCGCTTTATTTAACCAAGGTCCACATGCAGTTTGAAGCATAAAACATAAACGCGTTGAAATTTAAACACTGCGTTTTCGTCTCTTTCCATAGACTTCCTCAGATAAAGTGCCATACATTCAAGTCACTTATTTAAATCATAATATTTAAACAATAAATCAATCAACCAATAATTCATTTAACCATTTAAAAGTTTAAAAACACACACCCATTTTGTATTTAGTGAATGAAAAAAACATCTTAATAGTACAATAAATGTTTTACTTGCCATTATATTTTAACTACTCATTTTAAAAATAAATGTTTCCTTAAAAACTTTGAATATTAAAACCTTTAGTAATAAATATTGAATATATAAAAAATATATTGTATATGTTAACCACAAAACATCAGTTAAGAATTCATTTAAAGGAAATTTCATTATGCATAGGATTTTAAGCCAGCATCAATTGCCATCTAGTGGTCAATTTTAAAATTACTTCAAAGTTTTGCTGCTCTTAATTTTAGCAAAGGCTTAAGGGATACAAAATCATTCAGACCTGGTTTGTGGTCTGCCTGTAATGTCACTTGCCACCACAATTCCCTATATTCTAGGGTATCTTCCCACGGACCACCTCTAATATTGTGTTTGACACTTTCTAGCACCAAGAAACCAAAATTAGCACTTTTACATTGTTTAGTATGTTTAAATAGTGCATTAGTTTCTTTGCCAATTGATATTTCATAGATGTGTTCATAAATCCTCTTTTTCAACTTCCTTTCGGATTTACCCACATAAAAAGAGGTACATGTTTTGCAAATGGCCAAATAAATAATACCTTTAGTTTCACAATTGAAATACTCCCCACTGGTTATCCATCTGTTTCTACTCTCCAGGAAATATTTTTCCACCCCAAGGATGTATTTACATTGTTTGCACCGACCACTAGATGGCAATTGATGCTGGCTTAAAATCCTATGCATAATGAAATTTCCTTTAAATGAATTCTTAACTGATGTTTTGTGGTTAACATATACAATATATTTTTTTATATATTCAATATTTATTACTAAAGGTTTTAATATTCAAAGTTTTTAAGGAAACATTTATTTTTAAAATGAGTAGTTAAAATATAATGGCAAGTGAAACATTTATTGTACTATTAAGATGTTTTTTCATTCACTAAATACAAAATGGGTGTGTGTTTTTAAACTTTTAAATGGTTAAATGAATTATTGGTTGATTGATTTATTGTTTAAATATTATGATATAAATAAGTGACTTGAATGTATGGCACTTTATCTGAGGAAGTCTACGGAAAGAGACGAAAATGCAGTGTTTAAATTTCAACGCGTTTATGTTTTATGCTTCAAACTGCATGTGGACCTTGGTTAAATAAAGCGGATTTTTATACATTTGGTTCGGATGGTAGCTGGATTCATTGCTTTGCCTTTTGCACCTTGGTTTATGTTTTTTGTTGGTTTCGTGCAAAAACCACCTTCAAATTGACTGTAGTACATTTGTGGAAGAAGAATGGATTCGTGTCTGCCATCCGCAGGAAGGGGGTTGGACGAAACAGGTCAAACACGTAAGCTCACTGGGCAACTTTCAGAATTGATTGACCTGTTGACCCCCCCTTACACAATCTCTATTAACTGCTGACAAGCATCAAAGAACCGGAAATGCTGTTCCTTCCGAGGAGGACGAACAAGTGAGGGAGCTCATGGGCGTGCAAGAAGACGTCGGCGAACCTCAGGAGTTCCATGGTCCTACCTTTGATCCAGGGAATACACCGAACATATTTCGGAGAGTGGGGAATGAAAGTAACCAAAACAATGGTAATGAAACCACTGGAAAGGGACACCGAAGAATGGATTCTAAAACTCACTACTCCGGTACTGTGCATTTCAACAACACCAGTAACGTTAAAGAAATTAAAGACTGGCTATACACTAAATACTCCTTTAAAACTAAAGTGAATGTGAACCAACAGGATGGGATAGGTGTATCCTACCCAAGGGCGCCCGCAGGCAGGTGCAAGGGGGTGCACTTGCACCCCCCTGGAATCGGCTGACTAGTAGATCATTGCAAACAAAGTTATTTTGTTTTTGTGCGTTCTTACGTTCAGAAGATAGTGCATTCTTCTTTAAGAAGTCTGTGCTAACAGTCCAGTCGCGCTGACATCATCAAGTCTGTGCTAACAGTCCAGTCGCGGGTAGGCGTGCTGACATCATCACTGTTTGAGAGCAGGAATGTAAGACAAGTTATTCAAGCGGGAATGGAAGATAGGACACCCTCAGGTAGAGGAGTTTGAGAGACGCAGACGGATTATTCGGGAACGGAAGATGGGACCCGTGCAGGTAGTGTGTGTGTGTGTGTGTGTGTGTGTGTGTGTGTGTGTGTGTGTGTGTGTGTGTGTGTGTGTGTGTGTGTGTGTGTGTGTGTGTGAAATGCCCCAGGTGTACATGGTGGTGGGTAGAGAATAAGGCTTGAACCCTGTACCTTGGGCCCAAGTGGCAAGAGCCTGAATTCCCTACCCACCACCATTTGTAAAAATATTGCAGAATTTTCCCTCATACCTTTTCTGTTCCTCATAAAATCTGTGGTTTCTGCATTTGTGTCCTTGTTGCCTGACAGCTAAATGTTATTATCTGGTTTTATTCTTGGCTGTCTGGAGTGTTTCTCCCTGGGCCTCTGCTAAAAAAATTAGCTGTTTTTTTTTTTTCAAAGTCAGACTTTGCTGGTTAATAAATGTAAATGGACACATTTCAATATCAGACTTTATATTCTTCAGAAAGTGTATGGTAACAAAAGCAAGCTTTTATTCTAGCAATTTTCTAAGTGTACAAGATGGATATTTGAAATGTATCCTGTGTTTGGGACTGTATTCCCCCCATTATTGGCTTCATCCAGGCTTTGTGCTAGGGTTGAGAGTTATGGTAAGAATTGAATTCACTGAATATGTTTGGGGGCTGTATTCACCCAGTATTGGCTTTGTTCAGGTATTTATTGGCTTCATCCAGGTATTTATTGGCTTCATCCAGGTTTTTTGCTAATGGTGAGAGCTATGGTAAGAACTGATTTCACTGAAACTGTTTGGGGGCTATATTCTCTCATTACTGGGTTTGTCCAGGTGTTATTTGCTAAGAGGTTGAGAGGTATGGTGAGAACTGAATTCACTGAATGTTTGGTGGTTGTAGTCACCCATTATTGGCTTTGTTCAGGTCTTTGTGCTAAGAGGTTGACAGCTGTGCTATGGTGAGAACTGAATTCACTAAATGGTAAAGTTTCAGTCTTCCTCTTTCACAAAACAGCTGATTTGGTGTAGTGGTATGTTGCTTTGACTGTTTTGCACGGGGTCCCCTGGGTTCAAGACGTGGCAGTGAAATGTATGGTGGTAATGCAGCATTTTATTCTTCTAGCAACTTTCAAACATTATGCAAGCAATGTTTAAAATGTGTCCCTGTTGTTTGGCCTTTTGCCCCCCCCCCCAATAAATTTCGGCTTTTTCCAGATTTCTTGTGCTGCAAAGTTCAGAGATGCAGCTGAGTGTAGAGTAGATTTTACAAGGAGCTGAGAGCTGCAGGGGAGCAAAAGTTTAGTGCTGATTATGTTTAGTCTGCTTGCATCAATAGCACAACAGATAGTGTACTTGCTTTAGATGCTGAAGGCTGTGGGTTCTACTCCCACAGTAGATAAATGCATTGCTGATGCTGTATTGTGTTGTAAAGGGGGTGGATGCTGCAGTCCTTTTGGCAAAGATGCCTAGTAACTATGAACCTGTTAACAGTTTGCTATCCATTCTCTATTGCGGTATTACTAGCTTTTCATTTTTTACTGCATGCAACAAAGGCAATTTATTCTTCAAGGGTAACAGGCACTTTATTTGTAGATTAAACAATGACATATAAAGTGTTTGCTAGCAGCAACCTCTATTAGTTACAAATTTCTTCAATATGGATTTTACTACAGAGATTGTGTATATTATTTACTGATACTGGTGGACTTGAGTAGACTTTTTATGATGGAAATGTTCTGAATTGGGCAATTTTGTCATTGGTGGATGCTTTTTGTTTCTTTGTTTACTGGAAAAATTTTCAAAACAATAAATTTAAAATGCCCTTTAACAACTGTACTGTATTGTACAAGGAATATAATGTAATACAGTCAGGAAGGTGTATCAAAGAGCATGTGTATGTTACGTTCGAGGGGCCTATGATTTTGAAGACAGCCCAGAGTTAATATTTGCAATTGGCAAAATGTATTTTCTCTGAAAGTAGGTTTCAGTGCTGTTTCAATGCATGTGAGTTTCAAGGGCAGAGAAGTATTAATGTTAGTCTATTTTCATTGAGACTGCATTGCTTTAACAGATATGTATTGGGGTTTGTGCTGTAAAATGCAAAATAAAACTTTCAAATGAAATCCTAAATCATCGCAGAAGTAAAGCAGTATGCACATTAGTGTTTATGGTAAATGGGGCAAAATAACCAAGGAATGGGACATTGGAATGGCTGCAGGGGGCAGGCCCCATTTGACCATGATTTTGTGAGGGGGGGGGTAGCAAACTCAGACAGCCCCGGTTGAGCTATACCTCTCAGTTGTCCATATCTTTGCAGAATTAATAGATATTTGCTGCTTATTTTTGGTTTGTTTCTCATAAAATTTGTGGTTTTCTAGCAAATCATTTAGGAATGAAGCCATTAAATGACAGACATTGAGTTTCAGATGTCATAACCTTCAGAAAAATGCATGCTAATGCAAGACTGTCTAAGTTTATACAAGAGCAATTTTTAGTAGTGTTTGTATGTTCCCCAATATATTGGGCCTTGTTCAGATTTCCTGCATTAAGAGGTTGAGAGGTATGTGCAAATCACTTTGTAGATTAGGAATATCCAAACATCTCAATTGTCCCCAATTCTGGCTCAAAATGTTGCTCTCCCCTAATAATCCCTCCTCCAAAATGGCAATTTTGGAAGAAAATGTGGAGGGTTTAAAATTATAACTGTAATGATCAGTTATAGATTACCTTTATTTCAGAAATGCATGTGGATGCTCTTATTTTGTTAGCTGCTTCAAGTTAACTGTTAATATTAAAAGGTGTCCCTTTTTGACAGGTATTTTGCATCACAGTTTGGTCTGTTTTTCATAAAATTGTGGTTTCTGGCAAATTAGTGGCAAGTCATTAAAGATTGAAGTTAGAAAATAATGGCAGACATTTGAGTTTCAGATTTTATACCCTTCAGAAAATTTGTACTAATGCAAGATCTACCTGTTCTATTAAGTTAATAAGAGCAATATTTAAAAATTGGCCTTATTTTTGGGCCTGTGTCCCACTTCTAGTTCTATGTATGGCTTTGTCCAGATTTCTTGCTCTGAAGTTGAGAGGTAGGAGTGTCAGAGCCATCACTATCAGCCAGAGACATTTCAAATTATGACATACTTATTGCACCCCAGCCCCCATTGTAAGGGCTCTCGATGTGTCCAAGGAAGGCAAGAGGCAGTTATGCAGTAAGTGTGCAGAGTATTCCCCATCCAAGGTAGATCACAAATATGACCGTGGCTTTTCATCTGTCCTTGATTTTGCAAAATGTTCTGGTTTTCTATCAGATTTTTATACTGTTGATTTATGCTTCTTATTATTCAGGAACTGCATGCTATCACAGTGTCCTGTTGCTCTGTTTAAGTAGCCATGGTTTAATGAACATCAGGTAAGCTTGTGACATTGTAAGATGCAAGTAAGCTTTAGTAAGCATATTGTTAAAGAATTGCCAGCATTGAAAGCCTTTTCGTTGTTGCCATGCAGAGAATATTTACATAGCTAGATAATGTATAAGCCTTGGGTATTGAAATGCATATGACAGTATTTGTAACAAAAGGACAGGATTACAGTATTTTCAGAAGCTCATTACATTTTATTGGAGACCAGTGTCTTATAGCAGTGTCTGTGTGTTAGTACACTTGTAGTTGGGTGACTTTAATGGTATATGGTAAATAAGCATTGCTACCTTACTTAAAAGCCAAGCCCTGCAACAACTAGCTCCACAATGAAGTCAAAACACAATAGCTCTGGTGGTAAATGTACTCTGTAGTAATCAAAAAGGCAAATGTTTGAAATGACTACAGCTTATGTGCAAACACAATAGGTAGTGATGAAACAATGCTCTGCTAAAAATGCTTTAATGCTCCACATTGCTGAGCTGCAATCACTAGCTACCAGGATTTCACCCACTTCAGATCAAGCACGGTGCCGCTCAGTGCAACCTTCCCAGAACTAATTCAAGTCTGACCAGAATTATTTGGTGTGTGTATAAGAGGGAGGTAGCATACCCCTCAGCTGTCCAGATTTTTGCCCCATATTCCTCTTAAAAGGATTGAAGTTGCTAAATGAGACATTTCAGTTTTAGATGTCATGTCATTTAGAAAAATGCATACTAACACAAATCCTGTTACTCTTGCAATTTTCTGAGAGCCATATTTATAATTTGTCCCTATTTATTTTAGGCTTTGTCAAGATTTCTTGCACTAAGGGTGAGGCCTTGAGGGGTGTGGTATCTTTGTAAGAGAGAGAAAGTGAAATGCCCAAGTTAGAGTTAGCAGGTGGAATTTTTAAGTGCATTTTCAAGGAACTGTGAGTTTTAAGGGAAGCGGTTCACTGCTGCTCATGCCAAGTCTATTTACAATGTGCAACCATTTTGTTTAGCAAATGGTATCTCTATTGTGGTATAAAGTTTTAAAGCTATGTTAGTAGCACCACAAGTAGAATACTTGCATCTTAATGTAAAGGCTTGAGCTTCTATTCCTACAGCATATACATTTGTATGCTGCAGTCCTCAGGATGTCCTCCTTTGGATGAGATGCCTAATAACTATGAACCTGTTTTTCAGCTTGTCATCCATTTTCTATTGCAATATACCAGCTTACCATTTTTTAATTTAACATAGGCAATTTATTCTTTGACGGCAGCAGGCACTGAATTTGTAGATGAAACACTGAAATGTACAAGTGTTGCTGTGTAATACAAGGGATATAATTCAATTATATATTATAATTAATACAATCAGGTAAATCAAATAACTTTTCATGGCCCTAACAGTGTGCAAGGAGCCTATTGCTTGAAAACAGTTCAAAGGTAAATAACCTGCCACTGGCCAGATGCATTTTCTTTGAATGTGGGTTTCAATGCTGCTTCATTGAATGTGAGTTTCAAAAGTAGAGAAGCTTTAATGCCAAGTCTGTTTTCATTGTAAGACTATTGCTTTGTTTAGGTTTAGTAAATGTCTCAGTGTTTGGGCTATAATGTTTGAAATAAAAGTTGTAAATTAAATCCAACTGCCTGTAATCATTGTAGAACTAAAGCATAACACAGTATGCACACAGATTTGAACAGTGTCTACAGTAAATGGGGAGAAATAGCCAAGTAATGGGACACTGGAATGGCTGTGTGGGCGGGGCTTGGGGTGGGTGGACTTGGGCGGGGCTGTGTTGGCAGGGGGCGGGGTGAGCTATGTGGGTGGGGCTCTGGGTTTGCACCCCCCTGCAAAAAATCCTGCGGGCTCCCTTGATCCTACCATTCCAAACTTGATAAATTATATAAAATGTTGTATAAATACAGAACCTATACTATTGAAAATGAATACCTGAAAGAATGTATCTCAAGAGAAATTGTACCTAAGGGCCTGCGAGTCTATAAATTTCCAAATAATGTAGAATATGATTCTGATTTTTATAAGGAATTGATTGAACTGTTTAATAAGTGTGGGGTGGATATGTTACGCTTGATGGTTAGAGAGAATGTAAAATACCAGGAATTGATGCAAAAAGAAATAGAACTTTTAGATCAACAGATTAAGGCTGATTTAATCTTTAGTATTGAAGAGGAGAAAGTTAAATATTTTAATATAAGGGAAGAGATAGATAAAAAAAAGTAATGAAATAGTCAGCAGGAAAATGAACAAATTAGAAAGGGACCTTAGGGACTATGATAATAAAAATTGTTACCCTAAGCCCAGGTTTACCCACCAAAAACACCTAGGACACAACCAGGTATTTCCCTTTGGAGAAAAGGAAAACAATACTGAAGAAATTTTCTTTGGTGATGGTGATGAATATGATAGGGAGTACCCACCCCTACGTAGGTCCGAGAGATTAAACAACAAAAGGGGGCAACAAAATACAAATTTTCAGATGAGAGGGGGGAGAAGGGAGAGGGGGAGGTATTAAATGAACACCCCCTGGGCCACCCTCCCGAAAGTTAGATACTGGTGTATGGAATAAAGAATATATGCAATAATTTTACCATATACAATTTTAGTAGTACAATATTAAAGAAAGATTTTTTTTCCTTGCTTTCAAAAGGCTTTAAATATATTCCACATTACAAAGGTGATGTCACCAGGAGTCTATTGGACATTAAGATGTTCCTAAGAAAAGTTAATTTAAATATTATGTTACCTAAAAACCAAGACCCACCCATTAATGATTTAAAACGAAAAAGTGTGTTTAATCCCCCATTACATCCCCAATTGAGAAATCTAGAAAAAGTTCTAGAAAAAGAAATAAGAAAAAAACAAAATAATATGTTTTTTAAGGGGAACCTTAACAAGGAAGAGAAAGAAATTTTGATGCAATTGAAAGGGGATAAAAATTTAAGGGTGATGAAACCTGACAAGGGTGGGGGAGTGGTTTTAATGGAGAACATCTTATATGAAAGTAAAATGTATACCATATTATGTGATGACTAGAAATATTCTAGGGTTTCATTAAATGAGATTAATATTGCCTATAATAAAATAGATTTAAGTTTAAAAGAAATATTATATGAAGGATTGATAGATAACAACACATTTTATTTTTTGAAGGTAGAGAAACCCAGAGTACCAGCTATTTTTGGAATACCCAAAATTCACAAATGTGAATGGGACCCTCCCCTTAGACCGATTGTGGCAGCAGAGGGGTCCAAAACCCACAGTTTGGCTAAATATGTGGATTATAAGCTTAAAAAACTTTGGGTTAACAAAAATACAATACTAAGAGACTCATGGGATTTATTAAGGGAAATAACGGATGATTTGTATCAAGACAATCTAATATTTATAACTATTGACATTGTTGATCTCTTTTCATCTATTCCCTACAAAGAAGGACTAGAAATGTTGGAAGATATAATATATATGAAGATGCTACACTGACACAAAATGATAAATTAACATGCCTATGGCTAATGGACATGATTTTAAAGAATAATTTTATTTTTTTTAATGGAGAATTTTATAAACAAATACAGGGGGTAGCGATGGGAGCAGCCTGTGCTCCCACCTACGCCAACATGGTTCTTATGAAATGGGAGGAAAAATATATATTTAATTCTGATTTTAAGGACTGTTGGAAGCTATACCGTAGATTCCTGGATGACATTGTCATTTTTTGGACCGCGGGTATAGAAAGATTTGACAAATTCATGGCCTACCTAAATAATACAACCAAATTTTTGAAGTTTACCTACAATATATCTGAAAATAAACTCTTGTATTTGGATATAGAAATATATAAAACAGGTACACACTTTGAGAGTAAAATACACAGAAAAACTACTTTTTGTAATTCTTATCTGCACTATGACAGTTCCCACCCACCACATTGCAAGAAGAATATTGTCAAAGGACAATTTGTGAGGGGAAGTAGAATGACTAGTGCAGAAAATGATTTTTACAATGAATGTGAGTTACTTCAAAAAATGTTTTTGGAGAGGGGGTACCCACTTGAATTTATAGTGGGGGTAAGAGAAGAAGTAGTTAATGGAAGATTAAACAAGTTTAAACCTATCAAGGGTAACAAGAAAAATATAGCTTTGGAAAAACAAGTTGAACAAAGCAAAAAATATGAGCAGGCTTTAGTCCTAGAATATAATGGGGTAAACAAACTTGTAAAGCAGATTTTTTTTAAAAGAGTGGGAAAGATTTGTTTCAATTACTGATTTAGACAACCTTAAAGACATACCCCAAAAGATTATTTATAAAAATTCCAAAAACATTAAGAACATTTTGGAAGATAAAAAAGGAGGGACCACCAAAAGCAAAAATGAAATAAAAGTGGGCACCTACAAGTGTGGTCGGTGCAAACAATGTAAATACATCCTTGGGGTGGAAAAATATTTCCTGGAGAGTAGAAACAGATGGATAACCAGTGGGGAGTATTTCAATTGTGAAACTAAAGGTATTATTTATTTGGCCATTTGCAAAACATGTACCTCTTTTTATGTGGGTAAATCCGAAAGGAAGTTGAAAAAGAGGATTTATGAACACATCTATGAAATATCAATTGGCAAAGAAACTAATGCACTATTTAAACATACTAAACAATGTAAAAGTGCTAATTTTGGTTTCTTGGTGCTAGAAAGTGTCAAACACAATATTAGAGGTGGTCCGTGGGAAGATACCCTAGAATATAGGGAATTGTGGTGGCAAGTGACATTACAGGCAGACCACAAACCAGGTCTGAATGATTTTGTATCCCTTAAGCCTTTGCTAAAATTAAGAGCAGCAAAACTTTGAAGTAATTTTAAAATTGACCACTAGATGGCAATTGATGCTGGCTTAAAATCCTATGCATAATGAAATTTCCTTTAAATGAATTCTTAACTGATGTTTTGTGGTTAACATATACAATATATTTTTTTATATATTCAATATTTATTACTAAAGGTTTTAATATTCAAAGTTTTTAAGGAAACATTTATTTTTAAAATGAGTAGTTAAAATATAATGGCAAGTAAAACATTTATTGTACTATTAAGATGTTTTTTCATTCACTAAATACAAAATGGGTGTGTGTTTTTAAACTTTTAAATGGTTAAATGAATTATTGGTTGATTGATTTATTGTTTAAATATTATGATATAAATAAGTGACTTGAATGTATGGCACTTTATCTGAGGAAGTCTATGGAAAGAGACGAAAACGCAGTGTTTAAATTTCAACGCGTTTATGTTTTATGCTTCAAACTGCATGTGGACCTTGATTAAATAAAGCGGATTTTTATACATTTGGTTCGGATGGTAGCTGGATTCATTGCTTTGCCTTTTGCACCTTGGTTTATGTTTTTTGTTGGTTTCGTGCAAAAACCACCTTCAAATTGACTATATGTATATGAGCATTTTGGGAGAGTGTGTGTGAATCTGCATAAGCATTCTGGTGCACATGTGCATGTATGTGTGTGTGTGTGTGTGTGTGTGTGTGTGTGTGTGTGTGTGTGTGTGTGTGTGTGTGTGTGTGTGCACATGTGTGTGTGTGTGTGTGTGTGTGTGTGTCTGTCTGTCTGTATGTTCTGGGATGGGCTGGCAGTTTATATGTCTTGCACTCAATGAGTGCCATGATAGACTCTTATTCCTTCATGAGCCTGTAGTGGATAAAGCAAGTAGTTGAGAGAATTAATAAATGAATATTCCTAATGTTCTCTAAAATAGAGATGACTAAATGTGTGCAGATTTCTAAGCCTTTGATAAACAAGTATTTTTAGAAGATGAAATACCATAAACCTCAGTGCAAGACCTCATTGTTCCCTGGGAAATCACAAGAGGGGAAAGGGGTGTGGCTACTCAGTTATGTGGAAGATGACATTAGGGTAGAAACTGACTGCTGGGTCCAATAATCCATTTACTAGATGCTGCTACAATAAGCCCAGGTGAGGTTAACCATATGTAAAGATTTGTGGATTAGCATGTATCTACAGTCCTCACTTCTTATACATTCTTATAATTTAATTAATTTGAAGTTCTTGCCTTACAAATAGAGCTCCTCAGTCCTCCTCCTCCGTATGAATTGTTACCATGGCTGCCATGATAGCCGGGCATCCTGCTTCTGTCAGTAATACTAGTTGAGGTAACTTTGTGATCATAATTTGGGGCTCTTATCTATGTTTTTTGACTCTCTGCCTTTATAGCCCATGTTTCTTTCACATTATATCCAAGCCTCCTACTTTGTAATGTTACTCCTTTTGTGTTTTCCTTGCTCTTTTGCTATGCTTTGCCAAATGAAAAGACATTTTAAAACAGATGCTATTCATTGCTCTCTTTTTATTCTTTAATCAAACTGTTGGTACATTCAGCTTGATGATTCAGATAACAGAATCATAAGCCTATTAATGAATGCAGTTACCTAAGAGCTCTGGAACTAAGTTTCAGGCAGGCATGTTGTTAAAAATGGATTTTTCTAAGCATACGTATTTTTATATGTAAAAACACCATATTTACATATTCTGTAATAAAAAACACATTTAGCACTGAATCACAGTTTATCAGAAAAGCAAATTTTAAGCAGTTAATGTTTGCTACCACAGATGTTGTCAGTAATAATAGTGTGGGACGTTAATTACTTGTTTATATATTTAAACATAAAGAATCCTTCAACAGCTAATAGCTGTACATGTTTTGAATTAAAATATCATGCATTTCAAATAGAAAACTGGTATTTCAGATGAGAGGCTATTTCTAGTTGTGTAGAATGACCATTTCTGGATTGTCTAGTAGGAATGATGGGAAGGAGACTTAGAAATGTTAAATAAATGAGGGCTTTACTTGACTCACTTGCACAAACTACTCTGGCCACCCTGTTTAAAATCATAAGCATGCCTACATATAATATGTGACACTTTATGGACATAGTGTAGTGACTGCCATGTTCTACTGAGTTCTACAGTGCCAAAAGGACAAACTGTAAACACAACAGCATGGATTAGGAGCAATCTATTTGCAAAAAAAAAAAAAGGATGATACAACGGTTAGAAAAAGTAGTAGCTTTAACTTTTTAGCAATAACTTTTCCAGAATCACCTAGTCAGTTTAAGAATAGCTGGTAATAATATACTATACAATTGAATTACACATAATGAATAATGTAAATCAAGAAAGGAAGGAAATAATAGTGGACAGCTGATGAACAGTTCCTGAACTGAAAGTCAAACAGCAGGATAGACTCTGCCTATAACAAACTGGTACAGAAAAGCAATGGAATCTCTATAATAAAGATAGGCACCTTGGTACAGCATTCACCGTACGTAAAGGAGAAAGCCCTCTCAGGGAAATATTGCTGGGTTTATAACTGATATTCTAGAAGAATAATATGGAAATTTAACATTACAAGTGCCCTAGAAGTCACACAGGTGGAGCAGTTACCCACTCACATGGAGATAAAATAACGGCGAGGGCAAGATATAGTTTTGAGATGGGATTCATATGGGTGCACAATGTGCCTGAATAGCATTAACACTGAGGAGGCTGGCTGCATGGAAGCACCCAGAAGCTAATTATGGGTGTAACAGGCAAGAGTTAGTGCCAGCATACCAAACATAAAGCCATGGGATAAAGCTGAGGAGAAGCAATGCCATAGTACACAGCAGTAATCTGCATGACATTGTAAGAAAGGTATCATTCTCTGACAAAGGCAGTATGGCCTCCTGTACCACACTGTAACACACAGCCACAAGTGATGTAGTATAACAGGGCACAGCACATGGATGAACATTGTAAAGATAGGTAAAGGCTTCCATCCTAGCCAAATAAAATTTTGTAGATAATTCTGTCATTTGTAAATATTAATGTAAGCCACAGGCTTGTTCTCTTAAATGTGAAAAGACTGCATTGAATATTGAACTGTAAAAATGTAACAACAGTGCACTCTGCTGTAAGAAAGCTAAGTCAAGCACTTTATGACTATAAAACTAAAATACAAAAGCTTCAAAGAAACAATCCAAACCGCAACAATAAAAATGGTTTAATTAAGCGCTTTTCATCACCTTCATTAAGGCAACTTCCTCAGATTACATCTTAAAACCACGAGACCATTTAAATAGTATAGTGCAATGTCACATGACAGTTACCTACACAAGTGTATTAATCTACAAAAAAGTAGTACTATATTCTATATATAAATTCTATACTTAAACATTTCTATCTTATACTTAAACATTTCTATCTTATGTTCAAAATTCTTAGTCCGCATGTTGAAAATCACTTCCACTATCACATATGTAAAATGTAAAATATGAGTATCTAAATACAAAAATACAGTAAGTATAATGTTATAAAGTATTATAACACCAATTATAAACTATAACCAACACCATCCCAAAACTGTCATGAAATGGGACGATGTTGATGGTTCACTCTGTTCATGGTCTAAAAGGATAAAGAAAAAAGTATATAATAAAAAAATATGGTACTTACGTATTATTGCAACCAGATTTATAAAGTGCGATAATTTATCTATTTTCGGCAGAAACACATTGCCTGACCTAAAAAGGGGTCTGTAAAGATGTCGCCAGCAGTTTGTCACAGTGGGAACGAGGCAGGCAGAGCAGAAATGTTGTAAGTTTGTACTTCTGGTTGATGCGGCTCATTTCTTCCGCAACTCCGCAGTGGTCCACATCCTTGCAATTCCTGCATTCTTCATTACCCTGTTAGCTACGGGAAATTGACTCAGGAAATGCACACTGAGGTTTTCGGGGGCAGTAGTCAGCAAAAGTGAAGGTGCCTGTAAGGAGCAGTGAATAATAGCTCATTGCTTGCTCGGGGAGTGATATGGCATTCTTCGCAGTGGCAGACTGTTTTAAAAAGGTCGCATTCTTGCTTATGGATCGTGACCATTTCCAATGAACAGGATTGTATGTGTACTAACACTTTGAAATAAATGGGTTTGGTTGCTTTTTAAGGATGGAACAGCTGTTTTCAAGTCCTCTGTCATACACAGATAGTAAATATACAGTTACAGAGAAAAGAGGCAGGGACTGTTGTCAGTAAAACTCCACCAACAGAATCACACTTTTAAATCAGTACTTCCGAGTCACAACTGCATTAACGTGCCTTCTGAGAGTCTGAACTGTAAACAGGGGTATGTAACAAATCAGATACTTGCAAAAGGACCTTTCTAAAAAAAGGGTCAGTTTATGTTAACGAGCCATGGTCCTGACTCCTTGTGTGGATGGAAACGTGGTGACAGACAAGCAGCAGTCAGCTGTGTAGGTCGGCCGGGGACATTACCAGGCAAGAGGAATTCTGCTGTTATTCCACTTCCTGTGTGCAAAATTTTCTGACACTATAATACTTAAACATTTTACACACCCCTTGATAGGTGAACATACATGCTCTTTTTTGACAAACTGCTGGCGACATCTTTACAGACCCGTTTTTAGGTCAGGCAACATGTTTCTGCCGAAAATAGACAAATTATCGCACTTTATAAATCTGGTTGCGATAATACATAAGTACCAAAAATATAATATAAAAATAATAAAAAATAGAATAAATTCCAACAACCTATTTGTGTAAAATACAGCTAACATATCCAGTTGTTCATTTCCTCTCTAAACTTCTAAGTTTTAAAAGGCATGTTATATTACAATGGTCATTTAACCCAGGTTCAGAAAAAGCATTCAGTCTAATTTGCCAGGACAATTCACTTTCTTCGAGTAGCAAGTTTAAAGGACCACCTCGAATGTTGTATTGAACTTGGTCAATTGCTTTAAAAGTGAATTTATGACTTGGGTATGCTATGTTGTGTCTAGCTAAAGCATTCTCATTTTTCTTTGAGTTGATTGCATAAGTATGTTCATATATTCTGTCTCTAAGTTTTGGATTGTTTCTTTGGCCAGTTTTATTGTTGTGGTTTGGATTGTTTCTTTGAAACTTTATGACTATCTTTGATGTCAAAATTTGGAGCCGATATGTCTAGAGGGAGGCATCCTGCCTATTGGTTTGAGGCCAGAGTTAATGGCTAGAATTTGCATGTATAAATGTCCTTTATTGCTCTGGTTTCTGACGAAGTGTAAAGAATGTAAATGTAGTTTCTGTTAACCTGGGAACACCAGAGAAGTGTGAAGAATGATGTCATGTGAAGCAGCTCTGTGTTATCAATTTAAAGAGAGGGAATCAGAGAGCTCTGAGCATTTTGTCTTGAGGACATCCAACATCATCAGCATTGTCTTTCCCTAGATGTAGGTTATTTAAAACTATGTTTTCTCTTAGAAATAGCTAGGAATTAGGAAGATTAGACTAAGTGTTTTTCTGTGATGTCAGAACTTTTCTATGATATTATTTTAAGTATTTCTCTGTGATCTCTGAACTCTTGACTAGCACTGTGTAGTAAGAAGTATTGTCTTGTGTTTTTATTATTTATTACTACATATTTTTAAACCTTTCAACTGTGGCTGTTTTATGTAGAGTTAATTTAAAGGACCACTATGGGCAAACAATGAAAAAACATATATTTTTTATCATGCCATGATTTACTGCACTTCCTAAAGCTGCCTGCAGCAAAATAAGTGCTCATTCCTAATTTTATTTTTTTTTTACTCTTGTCTGCCCTCATGGGGGCAGACATCGTGATTCCTTTGGAAAGCGAAATCTGTCTCAATGCACAGACTGTGAGAACAAATAGCCCTACCATTTGTTGTCAGACTAGACTTCCATTCACTTAGAATAGGCCACCTAAAAAAAATGCCAAGTTTGAGAGTCTGCAGCTCATATGTCATTGACTGGTATGTGCTGAGTTTTACAAATGTTGTTCCTATTGATGTACTAAACATTCTCTGAAAGAAACTCACAAAAGTGTCAACAAATTACTGAGATAAAAAAGACTTTTCACAAGGAGCAGTTTTGCAAGTTTCAATTCCTGGCCAAGTTACTCCTCCCATCTCCCCTCCTTCAGTGGGCTACAGTCTCACATGTCAGGCTTGGGTAGATTCAACTATTTTGTCAGCTTTGCATGACAATAGACATCAAAGAAATCACAGCCTGGTGTGCCACTAAAACTGTTCCCTTATATGTCTTTTCACTTCTGAAAAGCATTTCCCCAGGAATAAAAAAAATACACATCAGTCCAGAGTTTGGGCCAATCTATCCATTTCTTATTGTGCACAGTAAAACATTCAGTTTATAATACATTTTGGCTGCTGACATGGTTATCTTTTCATAGTTCTCTTATAGTGTAACCTGAACTTATGGTATTCAATGCCAAGCTTTACAACAGTTCTCAGTTTCTTAACAATGACCTCCCAAGCCTCTGATATAACCCAGTACTTTGTCAATATACTGTAAATACATAGATTAATACAAATATTTGTGCACATATGACACGTACAATAATACACACATACCATCATTAAAACAAGATAAATGCAATATAAATCATATCAATATAGTTATGATTTCTAGTTTATGACCCTGTTTGTCTATGGAAACTTCTTTTTGAATTTATGTTCAAGCAGTTGTATATTTGTTGTATATTATCTTGTTTAATTGTTTCTCAATATTCTAACCACTGTGTATGCTGCATCAATTGTAAAACTCTGATTTTACTCCTTTTATATTTTCTATGCTCTTCGTACAAAATAGCTATGTTTGTATAATTTATTTTTATTATTTTTTATAATTGTTTACTATGTATCTGAAGTTTTTCTCCCCCAGCCTCCGCTGAAAACAGTCATCTTGTGTCCAGTCGGACTAACCTGGTAAACAAATGGAAAATAAATAAAAAATAAAATATACTAAGAAAATCAATCAATATACCAAGAAAAATACAAAACTTAAGAAAAAAAGAACACAGAAGGAAGGAAAATGGTTCCTTGATGCTGTCATGAAAATCCCACTCACTTATTCAGATATTATGGGCAAATATATATATATATATATATATATATATATATATATATATATATATATATATATATATATATATATATTATAACATATATAATATATTAGGCAAAACAACGTATTCAACACACTCTATAGTCAGGCACACTGATGTCCCACTTACCAGGCTAAACAAGGAGAAGGTTACTGTCAGCTGCCTGTCAGGTTCCAGGATCTGCCACATAACCCATGCACTCAGGTCACTCCACAACTAAGTACAAATATGACTCTGTCATTGTCCATGTTGGTGTGAATGACCTGAGACATGCCTCCCTGGACTACATGAAAAGAGACATGGAAGAGCTCTCTGATCTTGTTGTCCAGGGAGGTATGACCCTAGCCCTGAGTAGCATTTTGCCATCGCCCAGAATGATACCGCAGTACAAGGACAAAATGATTGACTTCAACAATTAGCTAAGCTTCTGGTGTCATTCTAAGGGGATCCTGTATCTGTCTGCCTGGGATGACATGGTTGACAGACCATGATGCTTTGCCAGAGATGGCCTGCACCTGTCGCCCATAGGATTCTGGATACTGGCTAAGGCTCTTGCCGCCCCTATAGTGCCTTTTTTAGACAAGTTTCAAATGTAACAGGAACAGGCAAACAAAAACTGAGGGTAATGCTACTCAATGCTAGAAGTCTAAATCTCAAAATGCACTCACTCAAGGCACTCCTTAAAATGGAGAACATCGATACCTGTGCTGTGACTGAGACCTGGTTCAAGGCTCCAAAGAGCACGCCTGCACTACCAGGCTATAACTCATACCACACTCTTCAGCCACATAACCTGGATTGGAACACCAAAGGCGGAGGTGTGCCCATATTCATTAAGGATGTCCACACCTCCAGGGTAGTTGCTCAGCATAATGCATCTGAGGTTATCCAAGTGCAACTAACTCTGGGCAAAATTGCAATCCTAATTGTAGCTTGCTACAGATCCCCCATCATGCTCCAAGATTCCCACTCCTGTTTTCTTGATATACTGGAAAATATTAGGGTTCAAACACCCTAATAATGGGCGATTTCAACTACCCTACCATCAACTGGGAAAACTACTCATGTACCAACTCCTTTGCTCAACGCTTTCTGGAATTCATAAATTCCAGTGCCCTGGATCAACTTATCCACACCCCCACCAAGGGCAACAATATCCTAGACCTAGTCATTACCAACATGAATGACCGGTGTTCCACACCTGAAGTCAACTCCTTGTTGGTCAGATCTGACCATAAGCTAATCACCCTAGATATCCACATCCCGCCCCCACCCCACATTAAGGAAACCACGGTAAAAAATTATTCCATAGCCAACTTCATGCTTCTTAAGACAGAACTGGTGAACTTCATGACACCCATGCAGATGGCCAATACAGTTACAACTGCTGAATCCGACACAAATGCACTCTATAAGCACTTACATGAGTGCATGGATTGTGCTATCCCAAACAGAACCAAGAAGCTATCCTCCAAGAAAAGGAAGCCAATGTGGTGGTCCCCTGCCATACACAAACTGTACAACAGAAGGAAGAAACTGTTGCAAAAGAGAATAAAATCCCATGAGTGGTGGAGCTCCCTGGTCAGCCTCAGTAAGACACTGAGATCCCTTATAAGAGCATCCAAAGCTAGCTATGAAAATAAAATGGCCATTGATTCTAAGGACATCCACAAAGCATTCTATACCTATGTCAAGAATCTCAATGGCAACACCCAGATCTGCTCTGAGTTAAAGCACAACTGCATGAAAATTACAGAACAAGCTGATATTGCCAACATTCTGGCAGATAGGTTCAGTGCTAACTTTACCACCCTCTCACACTCTAAAGGGCCCATATCTATACAGGAAGAATGCAGAGTACCTGTAATCACAACTACACAGGTAAAAGCTGCACTCTCTAAAGCCAAAAACACAGCATCCATGGGACTGGACAACATCCCAGGCAGCGTTTTACATGAACTTCAAAATGAACTGGCTCCCCACCTAAGCACCATGTTCAATCATAGCCTCACATCAGGCTTGGTGCCCACTGAATGGCGCACAGCAACAGTTATCCCACTCCACAAAGGGGGAGCTACCACTGATCTCAGGAACTATCATCCTATTAGCCTGATGAGCTTGGTCTGCAAGGCCATGGAACGTATAGGTTCATAGGTAGGTACTAGGCTATCGGCCCTGGGGTCTATACAAGCCCAACCAAAAAGGTACCCTGGCTTTTACCACACAAGAAAATTATTTTCCTGTGCCACTGTTAAGCAGAGCCACAGAGGTGATCCCAGGGGTGAATTTCCTATTTCCCATCCAATCATCAAGATTTTTCTTGAAGAGTGCTAATGAAGAGCTTTGTTTGATATAGATAGGAAGTTTATTCCAGAGTATGGGAAGCCTCTGGGACAGGAATCTATCCCTACGGCATGTTCTGTTTATTGTGGTGACAAGGTTTAGGTCCCTAGAGCGTGTAGCTCGGAGGGATTGGGATTTCTTTAAGTTGAGCATGTCCAAAAGCTCTGGGTTTGACATAGCTTTGTATGATAGGCAGAGATCACCTCTGAGTAGGCGATATGCAACGGAGTAAAGCTGGAGTTTTTTAAGACAGTCTACGTAGGGCATTTGTTTGAGGCTGGTAATCCTCTTTGTGAGGTATTTCTGTGGCCTTTCCAGTTGTTGTAGATGTCTTGTGATGTACATACCAAAAGGGGCATTGTACTCTATAATGGGTCTAATGAGTGATAGGTAGAGGGGAACAATGACCTCTTTTTTTCTGGACGAGAAACCTTTTGTGATGAGGTGTGCCATGTAGAAGGATTTCCTGACTACTGTGCCGATGTGATTATCAAAGGAGAGAATACTGTCCATCTGTGTCCCAAGGTCTCTTATCACACTTTTGGTGTTAAGTATACTACCGCCTATGTTGTAGTTCATGGGTACAGAGTTTTTACCAAAGGGGATGACAATGCACTTTTTGGCATTGAGCTTGAGGCCATGGCTTGCCAGACATCTGTCTCAGTGAGGCCCTTTTGTAGGATGTCCACATCATTAGGAGTTTTGATTATAGCTCCAAGTTTGTAGTCATCTGTGAACTTTGTTAGCCAAAGACCTTCTGTGTTAGCCTGTACTTCAGAGAAGTAGATACCAAAAAGTCCCCAGGACTGAACCCTGTGGTACTCCACTTGTCACTGGTCTGAAGTCGGATTTGGAGTCTGCTACTTTCACAGTATGGGTTCTGTCAGTGAGCCAGTTGCCAACCCATCTTGTGACATAGGGATTTATACCTAGTTTAGTGAGATTATCTATAATTCCAGAGTGGGGGATGGTGTCGAAAACCTTGGCAAGATCTAGATAGGTTGTGTGAACCACCTTACTCTTGTCTATGGCTTTGGTGACTGCCTCAAAGAAGTCTATCAGGTTTAGGAGACATGATCTGCCTTTTACAAACCCGAACTGGGTGGAGTCCAGAGTTTGGAGATTACCAATGTCTTTGTTTATAAGTTACAGGATGATACGTTCCATGGCCTTGCAGACCAGGCTCGTCAGGCTAATGGGGCAGTAGTTCCTGGGGTCCATGGTGGCTCCCCCCTTGTGAAGTGGGATAACCATTGCTGTGTGCCATTCAGCAGGCACAAAGCCTGAGGTGAGGGTATGATTGAAAAAAAATAAACCGCCTCTGCAAGGCTCAAACCCAGGACCCTGCACACCATAGCCAAAGTGATTTACTACTAAGCCCTGTCAGATATCATCATGGAACTCATAAACAAAGACATTGGTAACCTCCAAACTCTGGACCCCACCCAGTTTGGGTTTGTGAAAGGCAGATCATGCATCCTGAACCTAATCGACTTCTCTGAGGCAGTCAATGAGGCTAAGGTGGTTCACACAGCCTATCTTGACCTCGCCAAGGCTTTTTACACCATCCCCCATTCTGGAATTATAGCTAAACTCACTAAACTAGGTATAAAACCCTATGTCACAAGATGGGTTGCCAACTGACTCACTGACAGAACCCACACTGTAAAAGTTGCAGACTCCAAATCTGACATCAAACCAGTGACAAGTGGAGTATCACAGTGTTCAGTCCTGGGACCTCTCCTGTTTGGTATCTACTTCTCTGAAGTACAGGCTAACACAGAAGGCCTCTGGCTAATGAAGTTTGCAGATGACTGCAAACTAGGAGCCATAGTCGAGTCCTCAAATGATGTGGACATCCTACAGAAGGGCCTCACTGAGACAGATGCCTGGTGTTAGAGCCATGACCTCAAGCTCGATGCCAAAAAGTGCATTGTCATCCCCTTTGGTAAAAACTCTGTACCCGTGAGCTACCACATACTTAACACCAAATGTGTGATGAGACCTTGGAACCCAGGTGGACAGTAGTCTCTCCTTTGATAATCACATCGCCACAGTAGTCAGGAAGTCCTTCTACTTGGCACACCTCATCACAAAAGGGTTCTCTTCCAGGAAAAAAAGAGGTCATTGTTCCCCTTTACTTGACGCTCATTAGACCCATTATAGAGTACAATGCCCCTTTTGGAATGTACCTCACAAGATATTTGCAGCAGCTGGAAAGGCCGTAGAAGTACCTCACAAAGAGGACTACTGGCCTCAAACAGATGCCCTACACTGACCATCTAAAAAAACTCCAGCTTTACTCCATAGCATATCGCCTACTCCGAGGTGATTTCTGCCTAACATATAAAGCTGTGTCAAACCCAGAACTGTTGGACATGCTACACCTAAAGAAATCCCAATCCCTCTGAGCTACACGCTCTAAGGACCTAAACCTTGTCACCATAATAAACAGGACATGCTGGAGAGATAGATTCCTGTCCCAGAGACTTCCCATACTCTGGAACAAGCTACCCATCTATGTTAAGCAAAGTTCCTCATTAGCACTTTTCAAGAAAAATATTTGAGTGTATGGGAGATAGGAAAATATACCCCGGGAATCACTTCTGTGGCTCTGCTCAACAGTGGCATAGGAAAATAACTTTCTTGGGTTGCATAAGCCAGGGAAACTTGTTGGCTAGGCTTACCTAGGCCTTTAGGCTGACAGCCTAGTACCTACCTATGAACCTATTATTAGACTAAATACAATATTATGTAGCATTGAAATGTGCTGACATAAGGGTGACAGTTCATTATTTACCCATAAAGCAAATGTCAGAGTGGAAAAGTTCAAATAGTGGATAAAGAGGAGGAGGGGAAGAGAAGAAAGAGTGAGAAAAAGTATATTTTAGAAGTAATAATTAGGGTAGATATGGGAGGCAGGAGAAAAAAATGAGTAAAAGCAACATTACAAGTAAGAGAAACGAAACCAAGGAAAAGAAGAAATAACATGGACAACCAGATTTACTGTGTGTGTGTGTGTGTGTGTGTGTGTGTGTGTGTGTGTGTGGTGTAAAAGAACTATAAAACAAATCTGCACTGATACCTGCCTGCTGCCCAGCTGAGGGGGACACTTGTACAAGTGCAGTGGACTGGCTCCAGTAGGAAGGGATGGCAGCATAACCCTCAACATTATAGAACAAGAAATCTGGACAAGGCCATAAATAATACGGAACACAGGCCCAAAAATAGGACAATTTATAAATATTGCACTTACAAACTTAGAAAGTTGATAAACAGGTTTTGCATTAGAGTGAATTTTCTTAAGGATATGAAGTCTGAAAATCAAATGCCTGTCAACTTTCTGACTTCAGTGTTCAATGATTTGCCAGTGATTTGACAGAAAACTGCAATTTTATGAAAAACAGGCAAAAAATCTGGACTTTCTGCAAAAATCTGTACTGTTGAGAGATATGGATGGGAGTATTGAACCAACACCCATCAATCATTTTCATTTGTTTCCCAAAGCCATTACAGCAGTGTTTTGCAGAGAGGAGGGAAAAACCTTAAATTTGACTGGTATGTTGTGTGGGTGTGGGTAGCTGTGTTTGTGGAAGGTGGAGGTGTGCCTTTGTAAGTGTGGTGCGAATGTTATGGATTATGAAATGGAGAGATTAAGAGTAAAATTGTGCTCAGTGAAGTCCCTAGCAATTTCATCACTGCTTGATTCAGACATATACATTCCCCTGTGTTTGTCAGTACTATGTTTGAGTGCATTGTTTTGGAGTGTAGTTTCACTGCTACAGCTGCTGCTACTCTTTCAATACAAGTATCTGCTTTGGAAGTTTTCTCCAGGAGTCTGTTGCTGAGAGGATGAGAGACATGCTACAGGTATACAACTAAGACAAACTAGATAAAGCAATAGTAAGAAAAAGTACTAGGTTACATCAGAGGCTTGGGAGGTCATTGTTAAGAAACTGAGAACTGTTGTAAAATTTATCATTAAATACCCGAGGTTCAGGTTATACTATAAGAGAATAACTATGTAAAGATAACCATGTCAGCAACCAAAATGCATTATAAGTTGAATATTTTACTGTGCACATTTTAAATGGATAGACTGGCCTACACTCTGGACTGATGCGTTTGCTTTTTTCCTGGGAAATCCTATTCAGAAGTGAAGAGGCATAGAGACATACAAGGGAACAGATTTAGTGGCACACCAGGCTGTGACTTTTTTTATGTCTATTGTCATGCAAAGCTGACTAAATAGTTGAATCTAGTAAAGCTGGAAATGTGAGACTGTAGCCCACTGAAGGAGGGGAGATGGGAGGAGTAACCTGGCCAGGAACTGAAACTTGCAAAACTGCTCCTTGTGAAAAGTCTTTTTTATCTCAGTAATTTGTTGACACTTTTGCAAGTTTCTTTCAGAGAATGTGTAGTACATCAGTAGGAACAACATTTGTAAAACTCAGCACATACCAGTCAATGACACATGAGCTGCAGACTCTCAAACTTGGCAGTATTTTTCAGGTGTTCCATTCTAAGTGAATGGAAGTCTAGTCTGACAACAAATGGTAGGGCTATTTGTTCTCAGTCTGTGCATTATGGGACAGATTTAGCTTTCCAAAGGAATCACGATGTCTGCCCCCATGAGGGCAGACAAGAGTAAAAACAAAATAAAATTAGGAATGAGTACTTATTTTGCTACAGGCAGCTTTGGGAGGTGTAGTAAATCATGGCAAGATAAAAATATATGTTTTCTTCATCATTTCCCCGTAGTGGTCCTTTAAGCCTTAGAGTACATTGCATGTATATAGTGATACTGTACCAAGCCACTCTAATAAGCTTTAACTGTTCAGTCACACTTACCATTTGGATAATAATATTGCACAGTAATAATTGGACACCCTTTTAAGGGCCTTTGAGTAGCTGATAAATAGTAGTTGGGTGGTGGCAGTGATTTCTACTGTATAGTCTGGTTAAAAGGGGCACAGCTGGAGAACCTGTGCCAGCCTTCCCCAGGAGTGTCTGTGTGGTTGTATATAACTCTTATCTCAAAGTGTATGTGTGTCAGCTACTTGGGCAGGGACATGAAGCACTGGTTGGACAGAGAGGGTGCTGGAGGTTTTAGCTTGCCCACTAGGCTGAGATCTGGACCCTATAGCTGTGCCAGTGGGGAGTCTTATTGGGGACCTGGAGAGAATGGGAGAAACCAGCCCCAGACTGACTGTGATCTCTGTGTGCTCTTAAGGGAAATTGTACTTTACTGTGTGTGTATTTATTATCCTTTCCCCATATGGACACCCCTCACTGTTGTTAATGGTGAGGACTGAGGCTCCTTGATTGCTGGGCCAGGGCACGGGGGTCACAAACTTATAGGGGCATTTTGTGTGAGACAGATCCCATTTTTGTTATTACAAGGTAAGAAAGGAATGGTAATTATGGATGCCATCAGATGGGATAAAAAGAAAAGAAAAACTGAGGACAGACAAAGAACAGACACATAGATGGACAGGAG
Source organism: Protopterus annectens (assembly GCF_019279795.1). NCBI lineage: Eukaryota > Metazoa > Chordata > Ceratodontiformes > Protopteridae > Protopterus > Protopterus annectens. The sequence continues at coordinate 955,497,177 of NC_056728.1, forward strand.
TGGTACATGTACAAAAGGTAGGGTAAAAAATGGATGGACAAATACAGACAGAAGGAAGAAAAATGGAGTTGGGGACAGATGGTCAATGAACAAGATAAGGTTGTTGAGAAAGATGGAGGCTTAGCACTCCTATAGGGATTATCTTATAGGGATAGGATGAACTGTTTGCATGGATAGCTGGCAGACCTGCCCGGAAGGCAACAACCCCAGGCATCACTCATCTAGTTTGTCAATATCATGAACCAGTTGTTCCTCTGCAGGGCCTACCTGCAACGTGACCCATCAAGCTGTTTCAGAATGTGCTCTATATTGCTGATACAGGTATCTGTCTGCTGGTACATCTCAGTAGGCATGTGCCTCTGCTCCTGCTGTCACCATAGGTAAAACCATCCATCCATTTTCAGTAGAGGAGTTTTTATCATCCCGCTTGAGAGTCCACAACAAACAGCACCACAGATCTGCCATGTCATCTCCATTAATGGAGCAGTTGTCCACATTCTAAGAGGCAGAATCAGGGGGCCAAGGTGATCCAGCAGCATGTACCACAGGGGCTGTCAGAAACTAAGGTGAACACATCTGTGTCACCTCCTCTGCCTCAACTGTAAGTTCAATTAAGTAACACAATGGGAAGAACATATGACATGAATAGCACTGCAATTGTAAACTGGAAGATTATACAACACATATGCACACTGTCTGCAGTGGCCAAACATAATCAAGCAATGCTCCTAAGCAGCTGGTAAACAAATGAAGCACTGCTTGTAGGTGGGCAATACAAAACACAGTGGGAGATAAAATGATTTATATATATATATCTCTATCTATCTAGCTTATATAGATAGATAGATATATAGATAGATAGATAGATAGACAGATAGATACAGATATATATGTGTGTGTGTGTATATATACAGATAGATAGCTATAGATTGATACAGATATATATATATATATATATATATATATATATATGTATAGACAGAAATATAGATATATATACCTATATGCAAGCATATAATACATATCTGTTTACATCTCTTGAAAATAAGCAAGTTGGGGCAGCATCTTCTCTGCACATCATAGTGATGCCTGCATTCTTTCCACTGTAAAGGTGATACATTTGAAATCAGAAAGTGCCCACATCAGTTTGAGCCAGGCTTCAGCCTTTTTAAAAGGCCATCATAACATTCCCAGTGGGTATCCTAGAAGTCTCTGGTCAGGAAGGACAGTAAAATATTGCTCTCCCTCACACACTTAGTAAGAGCCCTGCAGTTGTCACTAATGGACACAGCCATGTCTACTAGAGAATCAGTAAGGTAGACTAATGTGCACAGATTCATCTCGCTGAACCCCATGCCATATAGCACAGGAATTTACTGTAGTACTGTGCTTTGCACATTCTCCACCTGGTAGATGCACATATACATCACATGTCTCACGCTACACAGTACATGCACACCTTGTGCCGCTAAGCAACATGTGAACACAGACTAGGTGATTCACAGACATCAGCTCTACCTGGTCTAATTAGCACTGATGTTGTAGTAGGTGGTTCATGTTAGTGCAATGTAAAGCACAGGAACAGAACTTATTGTAACAGCTGTGAAAGTAGTGTGGATATGGAGAATTACAAAAAAAAAAGTAAGGAGAATTGTGCTAGTAATGTTCCTGTTCTACTCCAGCAACACCTGTGGTGTGTATGAGGGAAGGGAAGTGGATACTTTCTGTAACTAACACATATGCAAGGATTTGCCACATACTTATATTCAACCTCAGATAAGGCACAGTGGCATTAACACAGCACACAGACATGTGAAAGCATGGAAGGGCAAAGGCACACAGACACCCAGAAGTCACAAGCATGGCCACTGCACTGCTACATGACACAGTTCTGTATGCCTGTGGGGGAAATACAGTGGGAATAGCATATTGCATAGGATACCATGATACATATAGGATGGAGAATTACCATGGCCCTACATAACTGCATGGTACAGCAGCATATACGGAAGAGAAGTGTAGCATTTAAAGGTGATACCCATTAGATACAGTCAGAGAAGGCTGAGGACAATAACAAATGTACAGTGTAGGTGTAAAGAAACACCTACTAAATGACATGTTTTTTCAACAGGTGCATAAATAAAGTTATGGTCACCCAGAGAAGCACAAGTCAAAAAAATGATAAGTTACTGCAGGCTCTCTGCATGTACTGCATATTCCCATTAACCAAAGGTGGTACAGGTCAATAGGCCAGGGGTCATGTCTGGCTACTAGAGAATCAGTAAGCAATCCTGATGAGCACAGATGCATGTCACTGAATCACATGCCACATAGCACTGTGATTTGCTGCAGTGCTATGTGTTGCACATTCCCCATCTGGTGGATGCACATATATTTCACATGTCTTATACTATGCAGTACATGTGCACCTTGTGCCACTAAAGTTCGTAGGCGTATACTAGGCTAGCGACCACTAGGGCCTTTATAAACTTAGTTGTGCAACCCAAATGTGTCCCACAAGTTATATGTTTTAGACATTTATGTAGGGGGTGAATGCTGGTTATGACATGATTACTAAATTGCTCTGTCCATCAGAAATGTAGGAGCCAGATCAGGGGTGAATTTTCAATTTCCCATCCAATGGCCCAAGTTATGCTTAAATAGGGTTAGGGAGGGATTTTGCTTCACATAGCTAGGGAGTCCAGAGAAAGGGATTTATGTGAGATACTTATCTGTCTCTCCAAAATGTCCTATTTACATTGCAAGTAAATTTTAGGTTTTGAGATCTAATTGTACAGATGTTATTTGTTTTGTGGATGTGCAAAAGGTTTATCAGAGTGGGGTCCAGGGAAAACTTGTATGCCAGGCATAAATCACCTCTCAGTAGTCTGTAGGAGACTGAGTATAAAGACAGGGCTTTGATGCAATCTGCATAGGACATTGTGTTTATGCCCTGTATTCATACCTCTCACGTGTACAGATTCTTGCAGAATGTCCAGATTTTTGCCTCATATTTTTGGTCTGTTCTTCATAAAATTTGTGGTTTTCTGGCAAATCACTGAGGATTGAAGTCACTAAATAATAACATACATTTGAGTTTCAGACTTCATATCCTTCAAAAAATGCATACTAACACAAATTAATGTAACCACTTTCTAAGTTTATAAGAGCAATATTTAAAATCTGTCCCTATTTAGGACCTATGTTAGGCTTTGTCCAGATTTCTTGTGCTAAGAGGTTGAGAGGTATGCCTGTATTCTTTCTGTAAGAAACATTTGCAGATGTTCCAGTTGCTGTATTTCTGGTCAGATGCATAGAGAAGGGAGCATTGTACTCAACGATGTGTCTAATAACGGCCAAGTATATTAGTACAATTTCTTCCCTGGACCTAGATTCCATGCACTTACTTATAAGTTGAGCAACATAAAAGTATTTGCTTAATAACATGGATGCATGTTGGTTGAAGGCCAAGTTACTGTCTACATGTGTTCCCAGATCCCTGACTAGTAGGGGTGTTTTATTCATGACATAGTTTCCTGAGGTGGCTGACTTTCTGAAAGATACTATAATACATTTTTTGGCACTAAGTTTTAAGCTGTGGCTTTGGCACCAGTTGTTTGTCTGTGTTAGACCCTCTTGTAAGATGTTAGTGTCTTGGGGGGATTATATGACTGCTTCCCATTTGCAATCATCTGCAGACTTGGTCAGCCAGAATCCTTTGACATTGGCCTTAATGTCTGAGAAGTAGATGTGTCTAAAGATTTTACTCTTCTAACATATTCTGGGAGAATCACACCAAGTTCTTGTAAGCAAGTAAAACAGCTTTATTTTACATGCATGGAGACCTGCTACATGATAGTAGTATGCCAGCAGTCTCGCTACTTGTACTTTGAGTTCTGCTTATATAGACCCTCCTGCACGTACATACACGTAGCACACAGAACATTCATTATAAGTGATAGTTTGATTACTTGTTTTTACCAGCCAGTACCACAGTTATTCTTGCACCATTAACTTTCTTATCAGCAGTTTAAGATTAACTTCTGCATTCCTCAGTGATCAACATTTTCCAGAACATTTCAGTTTGCATGCAGTGAACATTTTTCTGCTTAACCCTTTATATACAGAATACAAAATATGTTGAACTTCAGTATTTTTCCACATTTCCCCCCTTACAACATTTTGTATACTGTTTATTTTACACAATCCCAGATACGTTTTATACCTTCTCATAATCAGAAAAATATGCTTTTGTAGCATTGGCAGAGATAACCTTCGATATTATCATTTTGATACATGGTATGCAACAGCAGCCAAGCAGCAAAAATATGACTGCACCAACACATACAGCAATTAAAATGTTCACCACAGAACCCCAGTTTCCAAACAGGTTTTGGAAAAAGTCAGTCAAGGGGTTTGGACCAGGTTTAGTCAGTTCAGAAACTTGTTGAATTATTTCAAGATGGCTCTGAATCGCATGCTCGTTATCAGGAATGAACGAGCAGCACTCCTCGTATGAGAGCTAGTACCTCCTTTCACCGCTAGGGTGAAATCGAGCGCCATACAGTTCTGCAACACTACTGTTCTCATCGCCGCTACTGGTCCGTCACCAATTCTAGCGCTGAAAATGTCACATTACTCAGAGTCTCTAACAGTTTTGACAGTTTTCTCAGTTCCCAGATGGATTTTATTGTCCCATACACTGGCAAAATACCAGCCCAAGCAATTACATCATCGCCTAGGTCCATATGTGAGAGTCCTTTGCTGCTGATGTGTGCCAAGTCATGGTGATAAATCCATGACGCATCAATGTTACCTACGGGATTAATAGGTTTATTAAGAGAACGTGCATTTCATATTTTACCTTGAGGTAATGCATTTACGTGTCTGATAGCTGGTATCAGATATCCCAAAAAACAACTTCCTGACCAGCCATATGGTAACCATTTATATGCTTTCCTACCACAAATAAAATAACAATCATTCGTTTTGATGGTGATATTGGTTGCAAATTCATAACTCCCATTTGGCTTTAGCCCCTTAAATAACAGGCCATATACATACAGCATTTTTTCAACAAAACTAGTGTAATTTACATTGATGTCTTTTTTATAGCTCCAAACTTGGTCTCACACTGCCCTTCTAGGGTACAATTATGAACTATTGTCAAATTACATTGGCTCAGCCCCACCTTAACTTTTCCAATCTTTTGAAAACACACTGTTCCGTTTTGGTGCCCCAGAAGAGGCAGCCACCTTGTCTCTCAGTGGTACTTCTGTGGTTTCAAACAACAAATTATTCCAAGTATCATTTGTTCCCAGAGGGGCTGTCCCTAACATTAAGCCACTATGTACAGTAGGTATTGCAGTACATACCCAACAATTTGAGACATTCATTGAGGATGCATATGCATATTTAATCGCTTGATATGTATTAAAGTTTGGATGCCAGCTGGTGTGTTTGTCTCTTTTGAATGGCTAGCTTCATTAAAAACAAAATGGCCAAAACAGAAATATTACAATCACAATAGTTATAAACAATAAAATATTGCAATAGAACCATTTTCTCTTATTCTCATTATTGTCCTTCATGGTTACTGCTGTCTGTTTGTTCCTCAGGGGAATTCAAGTTTTTATCTAACTTAAAATGTTTTACAATTTTACAATGTGTTAGGTGGATCCATGAGGACCTTTCTTTAATCCGAACTGCCGTTGGAGTTGCGATCAACACCTGGTAGGGGCCCTCCCATTTGGGGGATGCCCAAGTCTTTTTCTTAACGATCTTGACCCAGATCCAGTCGCCGGGTCTGATTTCCGTGATTTTGTCGTCTCTTGAACCTGAAAAATAATCATTCATTAAACAGCTGTTAGTATTGGTCAGCATTTTCCTCATGTACTCTGCTATCTCCTCACCTCCCTCACGTTCCGCAGGCAACAAGTTTTGCCACTGCGGGACGTAATAAGGTCTCCCATACAATAACTCAAATGGGGTGACTCCTTTTGAGGTGGGAGTTGTCCGCATGGAAAGGAGGGCTAGAGGTAGACAGGTAATCCAAGACTGATGTGTCTCGCCATGAGTTTTTAACTTGCCTTTTAGAATGCCATTGTGGCATTCCACCAACCCTGCTGACTGTGGGTGGTAGGCACAATGGTGTTTCAGTTCAATTTGGAAAACTGTAGACAGTTTCTGAATGATCTGATTGACAAAATGTGTGCCGTTGTCAGAGTAGATGCGTAGGAAGTCCAAAGTGCGGGACGATGTGATTGACCAAAATTTTAGCCACTGTTTGAGCATCCGGATATGTCACCGGAAAGGCCTCAACCCACTTAGTAAATGCATCTACTATCACTAACACAAACTTCTTTAGTTGTGCCGGGTCAATTGATGAAGTCCATACATATTGTATGAAATGGATAGGGGGTGTTGGAAATGATGCCGGGCAACTCTGACCCTCCCGTGGTATTTAGCACATACTATGCAGGATAGACAAAAACGTTTTGCATATGCAATGAAACCCTTGGTCCAAAAGGTAAGGTGGATAATTCTAACCATAGCTGCAGGGCCCAGATGGGAAGGGCCATGCACGACTAGTGCTGCATACCTAAAAAGATTAGTAGGCAAAACATATTTATTATCTGGTCCCACATAGATTCCTTTGTTCTGTCTAACACTATACCTAGTCCAGCGTTGTTTTTCCTGTACTGTGCTAAGTTCCTGCATGACTTGTAAGGTTTGTAAATCAAACTTATCTGTTGGTTGTAATTCTGTAGGTGTGGTTTCAAGTGAAAAAGTACTGGACATAGCTGCCTCTTTGGCTGCTTTGTCTGCTAGGGCATTACCAAGTGATACCAGGTCCTTAGCACAGGTATGACCAGCGCATTTACAGATGGCCAAACCCCGTGGCCGTTGGACGGCTTGTAGTAATTCAAGGATTAGTTCTTTGTGCATGATGTCTTTCCCCGAGGTTGTAACCATCCCCCTATTTTTCCATTGCTGAGCAAACACATGTACCGTAGAGAAGGCATATTGACTATCCGTATAGATAGTGACATTCCTGTCCTCTGGAAGGAGACATGCCCTTGTCACAGCAATCAGTTCTGCTGCTTGAGCGGATAAGTTCCTGGGGAGTGGTCTTGCCTCTATTATCTGAGTTGCAGTAGTAACTGCATACCCTACCTGTGTGGTGCCTGTTTCTGTTTTGTGTGCTGACCCATCTACAAACAGTGTCCAGTCCGCATGTAGTAAGGGTTGATCTTTAAGATCCGGTCTTGGTAGAACTTTAGAATGTATGAGATCTAAGCATACATGCGGGATACCGTCTTCAGCAATGGGTAGCAATGTCGCTGGATTTAAGGTAGTGCATCTCTCAATTGTCATGTGTGGCTGTGATAACAGCGTAGTCATACAAGATAAATGTCTGCTAGGTGACAGAAATGTTAACTTGTCCTGCAGAAGGATGACTGCTACAGAGTGCGGACTTTTAACGTGAAGATCATGGAACAATACCAATGTGGCAGATGCTTGTACCGCCAAAGCGGCTGCAATTACTGCTTGCACACAGTGTGGTAATGCTCGTGCTACTGAGTCTAATTTACTAGAGTAAAATGCCAATGGTCTTAACTTATCTCCATACATTTGCATTAAAACAGATGTCATAAATCCCTGCTTGCAATCTACAGTCTGTATAAAGGTCTTACTGTAATCTGGAAACCCCAGTCGCTGACCCAGCTATCAGTTGCTTGATTCTAGTGAATGCCTGTACTGCCTTGTCTGTCCAGTGCAGCAAATCTTTTGCCGCCATCGGTATTGCAAAAATTAAGTCTGATAGCGGGTGCACTTCTTCGCAATAGTTGCGAATCCAACTACGACAGAAGTTCGTAATGCCTAAAAAGGACATCATTTCCTTTTTTGTAGTTGGCATGGGGGCTTGTAAAATAGCATTCTTTCTACTGTCATCTAATCGCCTGCCCTTCCCAGAGATAGTATAACCCAGGTAACGTACTTCTAATTTACAAAATTGTAACTTAGACTTATTTACCTTATGTCCTTCGTGTGCCAGAAAGTGTAGTAGTCGAATAGTGTCGGACTTACAGAGTTCTTCCGTAGTCGCGCCAGGAGGATATCATCCACGCACAGCAGTAGGTGGCACCCTTGGGTGGGTTGGAACTGAGCCAAATTGGTGGACATCTCTTGTGAGAAGATGGTCGGACTTTCGCAGTATCCCTGCGGTAACCTGGTATAGGTATAACGCTTGCCCATAAACGTAAATGCAAACCAAAATCTACTATCTTCCTGCAAGGGAATAGAGAAAAAGGCATTACTGATATCAATTACAGAAAAGTAGTTATCCGTAGGAAGGATATCGTTCAGCAGAATAGACGGATCCGGGACTATGGGGGCCCGAGGTACCACCGCGGCATTTATTGCCTGTAAGTCTTGTACCATCTTCCATGTCCCATCCATTTTTTTTTACTGGAAATAAGGGCGTATTACATGGTGAATCTGTGCACAGAATTAATACTCCAGCTTTCAAAAGTGCTGTGATTACCGGTAAAATGCCCTCCTCTGCCTTTCTGCTCAAGGGATACTGCCGTTTATGAGGTCTAAATTCTGACTTGGGTGTAATCTTTACCTGTCCTGCCGTTCTAATCAGTCCGATATCGTGCTGACCCTGTGACCATAATGAGTTTGGAATCATCTGCAATTGAGATTCTTCCATGGGGGTAAGGAGACATAGTCATAATGTCCCAGGGGATTGTATCGGTTCATCTTCCCAGAGGTGCACAGTCGGTCTGGCTTGTGTAACCCAGTTAAGTTTTTGAACCTGAACACCTTTACCTGCCAACTGTTCTGGTGTCCATCCTACCCATTCAGTTATTTTCTTACCCACGAGGTACCATGACATTCCTTCACCCTTCGTGACTGAAATATGTGTGGTTAATTCATTCTTATACAGCAGCTGCATATCCCTTGTAAGGCTACATGTGACGGCAGAATTACCTAGTGTGTCCCAAAAAAGGCTATGCAATACTAGTTTGGTGACTTTAAAACTAAGAAATTTCTTTTCGTATTCTAAATCAGGTCCGGCACATCTTCTGTAATACATTGTGCAATGTAATGGATCTGACACCTTAGGATTTTTTATGCCGTATTTGCTTAATGCCAAATTTGTAAGATCCGTCACTACACTCTGGGGGCCTGTCTCTATCAAATCATTACTATACCAGTAATGTAGATCTCCCTGCCCCTCTAATAGCATTGCACTATTTGGTTCAATTCTCCGTGCCACCATCCCAGTGGAGGTTGGGACGGCTGCTATGTAACACTTGCATTAAATCTCTTCCTAGTAAATTTACTGGGCAGATTTTTGAAATTATTACTGAACCGTATGGTTTGGTTTGTCTCTGGGTCGGTAAACCACAGAGGTTTGGACAATGGCTCTTTGTAAATACGACCATTTGCTGCTTTTACAAGCACATATTCATCCAAAGTAACATCGGATGATATGGCAGTACTTCTGACTAACATTCGTGAAGCCCCTGAGTCACAAAGGAATTCTATGTCTCGCCTCAACTTGCAATGTGATCACTGGTTGGGATTCCAATTGCATAGTTGATGCTAGTGCTGTTAGATTTACCATTTGATATTCCTCATTTTCTGCCATTTCCTGTCCCCACCCATCGCCTTCACGTGTACCTACTTCCCATTCTCACTTTCTTCTTTTCCTCATACCCTCCATCTACGCCTTCCTGACCATCATATAGTCATGCGGTACCACCGAAGCAACCATCGGTTTCTCCGGTCCTCTGCAATCTCTGGCTAAATGTCCCTTCTACCGCACTTAAAACATTCCCCTCTTTTGCCTACCTTCAAATCCTCAGAATGACTTACGCCTCCCGTCCTCGTCCTCTTCCCCTGCCACGCCTCTTCCGCGGGTTTATGGAACCTTGAACTAACATTAAAGTTCCATCTTCACTAACTGTAAAAGTCTGGGCTTGTTTATCTTTTTTTTCCTTCAGGTATTTCTCAGCATGTCTAGCATACTCCATAAGGGGCTGTAGATGCGCTGTCCTGTGTGTGATCATATGCTTTTGTATAAAGTTACCAATGGCTGTCTTGCAGCCCTTTAGGAATGCATTTTTCAATTGCTGTTCATAGGGCGAGTCATTTTCCTGATTTTCTGCCTTAATCAACCCACTATGAGCATCAAAACATTGTGTGAGATGATGTAGATAATTGTCTACGGTTTCGTTATCTGATTGAATGCATTGATTAATGCAAGTCCAATCTGCTTTGGGCTTCCAATGTTCTTCTATTTTATCTAAGAGTGTCTTTATTCTGGTTCTACACACTTCGGAGTTAAACGGCAAGGCTCCTCCTTCCCCTGGTAGCAGGGGGTCCCAACTTCCGCAAATAAGGTGCCACTCTGGTCCTAGGATTTGCCTTATTACTTGTTCAAATTCTACAGCGTTTAATCTATAACTCATTCTCATGCCCCCTACGTCTGTACGGAATTTACATATCTACTTTGGATGGGGAATCCCTCTACCGCTGATGTCATCACGGGTCCACGGTCGGTAGACCAATATTGTAGGACCCTCGCCTTCTCTGCCTGCTTGAGGATTTGCCACTTCTATCAGCAGGTATTCCTCTCCTTCCTGATCTACCTTTTCCTTAATTTTCCAGTGCCCTTCTCTCCTAATACTTCCGCTGCATAAGTCAAGAGTGTTGTCGGGCTCTCTCTGTAATATAATACTTGGCGGGGGGGGCCACCCACCGAAGCCTGGTATTGTGGTGGGTCCTGGTCGGGGGGGACCTCAATAACCTGTGCAGGGTCTGGATACTGGATGGGAGGGGCCGAGGGGATTCTGGTGACTACGACTGACTATGGAAGTTTCATTATCTTCCTTTTGAACAAAGTACACATCTTTTTCACTTGAATTACCACACCCTTTTTCAAATTTTGTTCCCTATGTCTTTTATTTGCTTCCTCCAGCCATTTCTGTGCCTGGGGAAACCCCACCTTCTTTTGATTCCTTGTCTTATTTCCTGCCTGTTTGCGCAGTAATCTTACTAGATTTTGACATTCTGACTTATTTAAACATCCACTAAACCCATGATCTTTTTTCCATTTATCTAAATATTTTACGTTCTTTGGGTGTAAATCAAACATAAACTTTTCATCTTCAATTTTGTCGTCGCCTTTGGCGCAACTGGTTCCTGTTCCCATTTCTCTTACGAGAAACTACTCCTGTTCCTGAGATCTCTTGTATATGGAATCTATTCACATATACTCCTTATACTTTGAGAAAATTAAATTTCTCCCTTGACTAGTCCCTTAAAATTTAGACAAAAATTCCAATCAGAAACAACAAAAAAATAGCGTTTTGCTTACCTTTGTGATTCCTCCGCCCTGTTTCGCTGCCACCTCACGGATTGAATCTGGAAAGAGTGACTGGCCTCTAATTTCGACCTGTTTCAGTCGGAGGTCTTTCATTCGAGGAGAGCCTGATCTCTCTCCACCTGCGCAGGTTTTCAGCCTCTCTTTGTTCGATTCGCGCCATGCAGGGGCCGCCCTAACATTGGGCGCCAGTTATATCCAAAGATTTTACTCTTCTAACATATTCTGGAAGAATCACACCAAGTTTTTGTAAGCAAGTAAAACAGCTTTATTTTACATGCATGGAGACCTGCTACATGATAGTAGTATGCCAGCAGTCTCGCTACTTGTACTTTGAGTTCTGCTTATATAGACCCTCCTGCACGTACATACACGTAGCACACAGAACATTCATTATAAGTGATAGTTTGATTACTTGTTTTTACCAGCCAGTACCACAGTTATTCTTGCACCATTAACTTTCTTATCAGCAGTTTAAGATTAACTTCTGCATTCCTCAGTGATCAACATTTTCCAGAACATTTCAGTTTGCACGCAGTGAACATTTTTCTGCTTAACCCTTTATATATAGAATACAAAATATGTTGAACTTCAGTATTTTTCCACAAGATGCTAAAGAGGATTGGGCTTAGCACAGAACTTTGAGGGAATCCAGTGGTGACTGCCCTCTTTGAGAAGGTGATTTCAGCAATCCTAGGTTCCTTGCTCCTATTACTGAGCACGCTGCTATAGCACTTCCATTCAAAATACATGGTATTTGATCACTGGCATTTGACTAACATGTATTCAGTGAGAGCGCATTTCCACAACATTAACCATTCCATGACATTGCAGAAGCACACTCACCAGCTAAACAGCAATCTAGAGTACTAGTACAATGAGTCACTACTGCAATCACTGTTGGTGAGCCTTGCTTTTCCACATGACATATTATGACTACCTCAAGTGTGCCTCAACTGGCCACGGTATCCACTACTATGGGAAGGTATGGACATGGGGTGCACAGTGGTGATGCTACAAGGGACACAGAGTATTGCAGATGCACAATCAGTGTTCTATGTTAGCACATTGCCTGGCACCCCTACTCATGTATGCATGGGATTCCTCCTAAGGGTGGCCTCTCAGTGTCATGTAGTTCATTCATTCTTGTCAGTGGATGGTTCCGGTCCCAGCACAGCTATCCAGCAAAGTACATACCACCAATGGTCCAATAGTAGCACTCCAACCCTGTCACTGAAATTCCAGAGTATGTGACTGCTGCACTCATCTCCTATGACTCTGTCCCACATTGCTGCAGTCAGCTGTCACAGTGTCCCCACACCTTTGAAAGAGCTAACAGCCATACCCTGTCCACCTCTATCTTGCGTAGGTTTGTTGATGTTTACTACACAGGATAGCCAGCCCATGCACTGACCTGCATAGCCTGAATGTTACACCATCGGTCATATTATTCTTTATCTGTGTTTTGGCCATTAGTTGTGAACCAGATGACATCACTTTGCATGTTTTACAATGTATTGTACACATCACAGGCTTGGTTGTAGCTCTGCTCTTCTACCATCTTTCCCTGCATCTCCTCTCTATACTGGTATTGCTGAAGCACCAGGTTTGGCCTGTCTTGGCATGATGCCATCAGCTAGCACTGCCTGTTTACAAAAGACTATATTGCATAGCATGGTGCATAATACAAGGAATTTGATGCATACACACACACACACACACACACACACACACACACACACACTCACACATATATATATATATATATATATATATATATATATATATATATATATGCAGTTTTATTGAAGGCTACACTGGAGGTTTCTAAACAGTGGAACCTACCATCCAGTAGTACAAAGACTCATTCAACAGTATTCCTTATTTTACTACAGGCCATTATGGATGACATTTCTCAACTGGTTATGGATTATGAATGGGGAGTATCATTCATGACTCATGGACATATCTGGCATTGTCTGCAGCACACGGCACAACATTTTATGTGGCACTGGTTGCAAATTACTGGTATTGAACATAAGAAACAAAAGAGGTGATAAAACATATGTACTGCTATTGTAGAAGGTGAGCAGATGTTAAACTCTACTAAGATATAACAACATGAGCTTACAAAAGAAAGTAATGTTGGCCAACTAAGTCTGGTCATGAAAGTGCTGTGGCAGCACAAGAAGAATGCTTTATATAAAAATATCCATGAAAGGAAATAGTGTTTTGCAGTCAAGTGGTGCATTTCTGTAAAGTGAAACCTTATCCAAGAGCAGTGACTCCAGCTCTAACAGTTCTGAATGGAGCTGAATTTGACTTTTAAGTTACAATGTGTTGTTAATAAATAACTTACAGAAAAAGCAATATAGGGCATTTCAAGAAGTCTGTTTATGTCACAAATGGTCAACCAGGAAAAGAGAAATTAAATGAGATGTAACATCAACAAGAGGAAATCAGGGCATTAACAAAGAAAGAAGAAATACTAAGACAGTCATGGGGTGCTGTCACTATGCAGAGAACCTAAATAGCAAAGCTGGAACAGATGGTTTCAAAAAGTGAAAATAATTTAAAAAGTTTTTGACTTTTTTTTCTGACCAGCAAAAGAGATATCAAAATAAAACAAAGAAATGATCGAGATGTCCAAAAACCTCTCTGAACTTTTATGTATAACCTGGAACACTGAAACTTAAAGACTAACCCTGAAAGTGCTAAGTGAAGTAACATCATAAGCTGGAAAAAAAGATGAAATGACTTGGTACTTGAATTGAAATGGCAAAAGATAAGTCAGTTTCAGACCCAAGCTGACACTGTGTATTTACAGACTGAAAAGTATACATTGTGGCAAGAAGAATTACAAATGGTTTGCCTCATCTAAAAATGAAGTATAGGAATGTACAAGCAGACAGTGAGTTACTTAAGGCACAAGTCTAAGAGCAAAGTCCAGAGCTGTGCACAAACATATGCTCATAACAATGACATGGCACAGCTTATTCAATAAAAATAATCTTAAAATCACTGACTAGTGAGGAAACCAATGCTGCCATATATAAACAAATACAGACATGCAATAAAATACACCCCGGGATCACTTCTGTGTCTCTGCTCGACAGTGGCACAGGAAAATAACTTTCTTGGGTGGCATAAGCTATGGAACCTTGCTGGCTAGGCTTACATAGGCTCTTGTGCCGATAGCCTGGTACCTACCTACCTATGAACCTATTAACTTACATGCATTTAATGAGCACATCCATGACTTGTGCAATCATGGAGTCTAAACCAATGGATTTATCACCTGGGTCTGATGCAAGTTCTTTTTGGGCAGACCTACAACACAAAAACGGGTAAAGAGAAAAAAGAACTGCAACAAGAAAAGAAAAAAAAGTGTCCCTGTAAAAGAAAATTCTGCCAGTAGCTGTGATACAGTTTGTGGAAAAAATGAAGAGGATCAAACAGCCTGATACCATGGAAATGGCATCTGAGTGTAAAGAAGCACAAACCACAGCCGAGCATTGTAGCTGCTGTCCAAGTCTTGTGTTGCAGTACAGACATTACTTCACTAAAGTTCAAATTAGACAATGAAAGTGCACAGCTGAGATCTGAGCTGGAAAATAAACACCTGCACAGCAGAAAATCTGAGATGGAATTAGTGCTGGCACCAAACCTAGAGAGACAGCTAGTGGAAACTGACACCTGTTAAAGAAGTAAAAATTAGTAACACTTCTAGATTGCAGAAGTGCCGTAGTAAAAATGTGATAAGTATAGTACTCCTTAGTGACTGCTGTAGTGTGTGTGTGTGTGTGTGTGTGTGTGTGTGTGTGTGTGTGGAGCTGTGGTGTTGGAGCATTCTTGGAGTAAGAGTCACCATACCATGGCACTCTTCGGAGTCCATAAAAAAATAGGTATGAATACAACTCAATCAAGCCAAACTCATGACCCTATAAGGCATCCATTACAACCTGGCAACTTCAAAACCATCCTAGTAATTGTTGACTCCACTGTGCATAATGGAGACACATTCCATAAAGGATTTTGTAAGAAACTTATGACAACGTCATGCTTGCATGGGGCAAAAATAAGTACATGTCAACCAGGTTAAAAAGCATTAAGGCTAATTATGACACAGTTTTTATAAGTTCATGCTGCACTCAACACGGTAAGAATGTCCTTCATCGGGAATATGTAAAGGATATAGTGAAATTAACAATCATCCTAGCAAGCACTGGAAAATATATTGACATCATAGAATCCTCCCATGACCCCACAAAACACTTAACTATTAAGACTAAATTTTGACACTCAGTCAATGGTTAAGGAAACAGTGCCAAAGACTGCCGATTTAGTGCTTGTCAGTCTGAAATGAGTAGTGCAACCAGCTAGAGTGCCTTGCTCCTAATGGCCTTCATCTCTCCTCAGTGAGTACAAGTGCTGCATTTTCCATTCCAAAGTCTTTTTTAGATCACTTCAAATCTCAAAATTAAAAGAAAAAAAAAAAACGCACACCAAAAAAAAAAAAAAAAAAAAAAAAAAAGGACAAACTATGTTTTGCTAAATGTCAGAGGTCTCAGCAATAAAATGAAAGCTTTTCATCATTTTGAAGGCTGTAGGCATCCATACAATTTCTGAAATACAACAACCCCACATACAGGACAGGAATAAAGGGGTTAATGCTGATATATGTCATTATCCTACAGACCACTACAAGGTGTCCTGTCTGGCATACAAGTCATCCTCCAACCCAGTACTGATGGATTTACTGCACATCAGCAAGTCAAATGGGATTACAAATACTCAGTCTAAGGATCTAAACTTATTCTGCAACATCAGCAGACCAGTTTGGAGGGACAGGTATAACTCACAGATGATACAACTGCTCTAGTACACATTCCCAATCCACATAAAGGAAACTTCATCCCTGTCCATATTCAAGCACAACTTCGATCTATGGATAGGAAACGGAAAATTTACCCCAGGTAAATTTCTGAATTCTAAACAGTATAATTTCTAATGATTGCTCTTTCAAAGCCATATCTTACAAGAAGTAGTCAATGCTTTGCAAACCCAAATCATGCTGTATTTATTTATTTTGTCATTTAGTTAGGTAGTTATTTGAAATGTGATAACAGGGTAAGTGGACAGGTCATCTGACCCTTTTCATCCATGAACCAGACTCAGAAGGAACAAGGTACATAATACAATACAATAAAACATCTACAACTATAACAAAAGAGAAAACGCATCATACGATAACAAAAATGAATATCAAAAGTAAATACACACAGAAAAGGCATAGCGAGAAACAGCAACATTCACAATATTTTAAGGAATGTGGAAATATGAGCAATACTGTTCAGTATTTATAGGGTGGAATTCTCTTAGCAGAGTGATACCTATATGTAGTACTTGTATGGAAGAATATAGACTACCAACATTTATAGTAGCATCGAATTTAAAACCTTCCTGCCACTGCACATGCTTCAGTTGCTGCAAGGAATCTGCATTGTCTCTAATGTACCAATCCAATGCCTTCATTTTAAGTTACAAAAAGACATTCAGTACCAAGCCCATTCTTTCCAAAAGCCTCCCACCTGAGAAACAATGGGCCTACCTTGTGCAGACATTAAATTCTTGTACATTTTTGGTAACACACAATATTTTCACCACTTAATTTCTTGACTGATTTAGTCAGTGCCTCGGGTTGGTGATGAGTCTATTACTAACATTTCTGTGATTTCCAAAACCGTGAAATAAAAATTGCTGAAAGCCACTTCCAGTAAACATGAACAAAAGCTTTTGTTCCAGGCTGGAAAGCCCCCTGTTCCCTAATATTGAGGGATGCCTCTACACCTCGAACTTATATATACCAACTCCATGAACCCACACAAGTGTAGAAAAGGACAAATTCTAGGTTCACTGAAAGTTGCTATCAGTGAATTTATTTCACAGTTCCAGAAGTCACAGAAAGAGTTTCAAATATCTTTTTTTCAGTACCTTAAACAGAGCAAACCCATTAACTTATTACTAGATTGTTTTATCACAAATATACAACATTGTTACAAACTAGTTGATGCCATGCCTAACACTTTCAGTGACTAGCCTTTACTATCCATATCATATTTCAAAATCAAGTTAGTCCAGTCACATTAGGTTCTTCTCAGAATCAAACGAAGTTCACCTAGCCTAAAAACTTAACGCTAAGCAGCACTGTACCAGCAAACAAGTCCCACCATTGCAATGCAGCTATTTAACACCCTTATTAATTCCATCAGCAGGGTGGCCATGGTGGTGCAGCGGTTCTCCAGTTCGATCCTCGGCTGGGGTGCCTTCTGTGCAGAGTCTGCATGTCCTTCCTCTGGTCACGTGGATTTCCTCCGGGCGCTCCAGTTTCCTCAAACATCCCAAAGACATGTTGTAGATAGATTGGATACTCCAAATTAGCCCTAGGTGTGAGTGTGTGTGTATGTGCTTTCTGTGGAAGGTTGGCCGCCAGGCTGGCAACTCAACACCATAAAACTCCACTGCCAATCATGAGCGGACAGGTGATCCACTGTGGCGACCCCTAACCGGGAAAAAGCCAGAAGAAGATTAATCCCGTCAGCAACAAACCTTTCACTAACCACAAAATATAGCAGGAACTCAAGTTGCCCTGTAGAAGCGCAAACATTGAAAAGCTAAAGAAACTTGTTGACAAAGCTTAATGCTACAGGAAAATCACAACCAAACAGACTATAGTACATTCCAGTCACTAAACCAACAATGTAAACTGTAAAATATGGGAGGAAAAGCTATGTATCTTTGCCATGGCCTTCCAATCAAAACTGTTTATGAAAACAATCAAAGAAATAGTTTACTTCAATGTCCATATCTTGAACAGAGTCAAGTAATAATAATCCTACCCTACAAAATCTATTCAAGGAATTTACTTCCCAAAATGCCACAAACAACTAAACTAAACAACTGAACCAACCAATCCCAATGCCCCATTAGCAATGTTAGTAAATGAATCTGGCCAAAAGTCCTTCAACACATTTTTCTCCACACTTTTATTTTAAAACAATTTCTTCTAAAACAACTTGAAGTCCCCAGATAAACTTCCAGAAAATTCAAAGCCAAACCCTTAAACCACATACTTAACATTCGTCTGTATGGCTGCACCATTCATTGTCAAGCCACTTGTTCACATATTTAATGTATGTTGAACTATGAGCATAAGCCCCATAAATGCAAACACTAAATAACCAATCCCTTCCTTAAAGTCAGCTGCCCCTCAAGCCCATAGGATTATCACTCCAAGTCTAATCTCATCTTAATATATATATTCAACTATAAACCAATTTGCTCTTCCTGTCCTAACTTAATGTTTTGGAGTGATTGACTGGCCCCAAAATATGTTGGATAGATTAAATAGGAAAAGAAGAAGGATGCGTCATGTTCACCAAATGATTTATAAAAATCAGTACATACCAAGATTATATATTCCCCATTCCATAAGAGAGATGGGCCTCCTTGAAATTGATTACATGTACAGATCTGCAATCGAGGGACTGCACACATATCTGCTGACCTCAAAAGACAAACATAATGAAAGTTTTGAAACATGAAGAGAATAAATCTAAGATGACTTCCCTTCTTAGTCTAGCAGAAGCATATCAGCATCAAGCAGGAATGGAAATCAAGCCGGAAGCAGATAAAAATTAGGCAGCAACTAAATGTGCCAAAAAACAAAAGAAAGAACATAAGGTGAAGGACCAGATGAGAAGCCAAGAAATGTGGAAAATGCATAAATGTCGTTGCAAGCATAGAAAACTTCTGGAAGAACCTCATGTTGATCAGGATCGAATGCAGGAATGGTTAAGGAGAGGCAAATTCAAACCAAGAAATGAAAGGTTAATATTGGCGGCCCAAGACAGTGGACTACATACAAACTGGTTTACAAAGTCCTTTGAACATGTGAGAGAAACAGACAAATGTAGGTTTTGTAAAACAGAATAGGAAACAGTTGCAAACTTTGTTGCTGGTTGTGACATACTAATGGCAGAAGGACTGTATACTGAAGGGCATAATAATGTGGCAAGGCTGTTGCACTGGGGATTGTGCAAACATTATAGTATTGAAGAAGCTGAACAACACTGGAAACATGAGCCACAAAGCATCATAGAAAATGATGAAGTCTACATCACATGGGATTCCCCATTACTAACAGTTCAAAAGACAGATGCTAGAAAACTGGATATAGTGCTCCATGAAAAGAAGACAAAACTAGTATTTATCACTGAAATCACCACACCCATTGACTACAGTGGCTTGCATACAGAGAGACACAAAGACATAAAATATCAGGATTTGCAGGCAGAAACAAAAACAAAGTGGAAGAAAGATACCCAGACAGTTCCAATACTAGTAAGAGCAATGGATCTTATAAAAAAATAATCTACAGTTATATTTAGATATGTTACCAATACATGTAACCACGTAAGAATTACAGAAGGAGTCATTACTGGTCATTACTGGGCACACTGCGGGTGCTGCAAAGAGCACTTTTGGCTGACATCAAAGACTGAAACAATACTAATTTCATGAACTTTAATCATACTTTGACTTAGGAATGGGGTCCATTCCTATCATGGTATTAGAAACCCTAAAGACTTGGAGAAATTAAAAAAGAATAGCTACAAACATATTTCAATATGCCATGGAAATAGACAAATATTAATAAGCTTTCTATTAATTTCTCAAAAACATCATATAAGTTGTTTCACACATAAAAGAAATAGAACCCCTGCAAATCCATTACAGTAACACATCCTAAAAGAACTGTAATAAACAAAGTCTGTAAAGAAAAATACATAGTTCTGTAGATGGATTCTTCACATTTAAAATACATAGGTCTGTAGGGTCTATATTAGAAGACCGAAGATCCGTTCGAGCGAATCGGAATTGAGCGACACCTATAGCACGAACTACGGTAATGGTGAACGTCCAAAACCACAAAAAACTAAATGTCGAACTGTCATGGTTGGCCCGTCTGTGGTATAGCTCAGTAAGGTAAGTTTGTAATAGTTATGGACCTTAGGGTTAGGGTGCGGGTTAAGATAAGTGCATGGACAGTAATGTATGTAAGGTTTAGTGTAGGGTTAGAAGTAAGGTTTTGTTAAGTGTATGTGTGTGGATTATTTGTTTTGTTTGGGTATATGTTTGTATGGTAAGTTGTAGGGTAAGTGTGCGATAGTTATGGACCTTAGGGTTAGGGTGCGGGTTAAGGTAAGTGCATAGATAGTAACGTTTAGTGTAGGTTTAGAAGTAGGGTTTGGTTAGTGTATGTATGTGTTTTATTTATTATGTTTGGGTATGTAGTATGTAGCGCGCAGTGGTGTTGGCCGGCTGTGACAATTCAAGATTTTAAATTTCGCGGTTTAGGGAGTTCGGTGTATTTGTGGTTCGGGCTATGTGTGTCAGTGTGGTATTCGCTGTAACGGGTTTTCAGTTTCGTAATATAGACCCGGTCTGTAGATGGATCCCTCACATTTAAAGAAAATATATACTTTATGTTTGACAAAATAATTGCAAAACTTGGTGCATGTTATTCTATCTTAAACCACCTCACAATTCAGTTAAGAACAGCCCTAATAAGCAATGTACTTATCCCCAGGTTTGAAATATGATTTACCTACAATAGCCTTTAATTCTACCCAAAAAGCAGATCTCATTCAAACCAATATTAATAACATTTTCAGGTCTGTACACCTTGGCATCCCAGACAGAACATCACTGTATGACACATCCCAAAGACAGCTGGCTACTTGTCCATCTACAAACCTCTCTCTCTCTTAGGATCCTTACCTTTAAATTACTATATACTAATTACTGCTCAACCCTTTACCATAATGTTTTCATTAAACAACTCCATGCACTACTTTTCAAATTCCAAATGGTCCTTAATATTTAAAAGACTTCATTCTCTCTAGCCTTTGTGAAAAAGTTTTGTATAACTGCCTGCTAACTGATACTACATCCCAAGATGTATCAAAAATTAACTAAACTGCACACAGTTTAAAACTAAACTGTTATAATATCTCAAATAACTCTAGACTTTTAAAATACCACAAAGACAATGATACATATATTACACTTGATCTTAGCCAAAACCCTGAGAAGAAATTATTATCCTCTGTCTCACAAGCTCCACCACAGCTAACTTAAGACTTCACAAAATAGATTTAATAGAATGGAATACAATACCATAGGTTCATAGGTATGTACTAGGCTAATGATCCTGGAGCCTTTACAAGCCTAGCCCATAAGATTACCCTGGCATTGTGCCACCTGACCTTAGTTCCAGTGCCTCTGTCAAGTAGAGCCACTGGAATGATCCCCGGGGTGAATTTCTATTTCCATCCACTCATCAAGATTTCTCTTGAAGAGGGCCAGTGAGGTGCTCTGCTTGACATGTATGGAAAGTCTATTCCATAGCATGGGCAGTCTCTGGGTTATGAACCTGCCCCTTCAGCATGTTCTGTTGATTATGGAATGAGGTTGAGGTCCCTGGAGTGTGTGGTGCAGAGGGATTGGGATTTCTTTAGATGTAGCATTTCTAACAGAGCTGGGTCAGACATGGCTTTGTAAGTCAAGCAGAAATCGCCTCTAAGTAGGTGATATGAGACAGAGAATTGTTGGGGTTTTTTGAGTCTGTCCATATCAACAAGTGTTTAAGGCCTAGGATCCTCTTTGTGAGGTACTTTTGCAGCCTCTCCAGTTGTTGCAGGTGTCTAGTTAGGTACATGCCAAATGAGGCATTATACTCAATGATTGGCCTAATGACAGAAGAGTAGAGGGAGACAATGACCTCTTTCTTCCTTGGATGCAAAACGCTTAGTAATGAGATTTGCTACATAGGAGGATTTTCTGAATGCAGTGACAATGTGGTGGTCAAAAGCGAGGTTGCTGTCAACCTGTGTTCCTAGATCTCTTATAACACCTTCTGTGTTCAGTGGACTACCATCGATGTGGTAATTCATGGGAAGTGGGTTTTTCCCAAAGGGGATGACGACACATTTTTTGGCATTGAGCTTAAGGCCATAGTTTTGACACCAGTCGTTGGTGTCAGTGAGGCCTTTCTGTAGGATGTCAACATCACTTGGG
This sequence comes from Protopterus annectens, assembly GCF_019279795.1. Classification (NCBI taxonomy): domain Eukaryota; kingdom Metazoa; phylum Chordata; order Ceratodontiformes; family Protopteridae; genus Protopterus; species Protopterus annectens. The sequence continues at coordinate 955,519,720 of NC_056728.1, forward strand.
AGTTAATAATGGCTCCCAACTTGCAATGATTTGCAAACTTTGCCCACTAGAGTCCCTCTGTGTTGGCCTGGACTTCTGAAAAGTAGGTATCAAACAGGAGAGGACCTAGAACCAATCCCTGTGAGATTCCACTCATGACTGGTCAGCAGTCTGACTTGGAGTCAGCTACTTTCACACTGTGGGTTCTATCTGTGAGCCAGTTTGCAATCCACCTATGGATATAGGGATTGATGCCTAGCTTATTGAGTTTTTCTATGATTCCTGAGTGGGGAATGGTATCAAAGACCATGGCCAGATCAAGGTAGGCTGTATGAACCACCTTGCCTTCATCCACAGCTCTGGTGATTGACTCAAAGAAGTCAACCAAGTTGAGCAAGCATGATCTATCCTTCACAAAACCAAACTGTGTGGGATCCAGAGTTTGGAGATTCCCTATATCCTTGTTTATTAGGTCCATGATGATGCATTCCATAGCTTTGCATATTAGACTTGTCAGGCTAATGGGGAGATAGTTCCCAGGATCTGTAGTCGCTCCTCCTTTGTGGAGAGGGATGACTGTAGCAGTGCGCCATTCGGTAGGGACAAAGCTTGAGGTGAGGCTGTGATTGAACAGGGCACACAGGTGAGGTGCCAGTTCACTCTGTAGTTCATGTAAACCACAGCCAGGGATATTGTTAGGTCCCATAGAAGCTGTATTCTTGGCCTTTAACGGTGCTGTTTTAACCTGACTTTTGTGTGTTCTCTAAGTCCCAATATAATGTATTGTAATGTTTCACAATATAGATATGCAGCTTACTTAATTCATGCATCTAGGAACATATTAACTGCTTAACAATACATTGGAGTTGCATGAATTCACCTTAAATCTGAATGTATATACATATATGTTTCAAAAGGACATTGATACAATGCTACAATGCATGCTTCATTTAAACTTACTCATACTCCCTTCATGGATGACCTTACCATGCATTGTAAAGCACCTTAGATCAAATGCATGTCAGTACTAAATCTGTATGAAATCTATCCATTCATTTCCCAGCAGCTCATGAGGATGTTGCAGCATGCTCTGGCAACCAGTGGGTGCAAAACATTGAATGCCATTCTGAACATGGTGCAGGTCTTTCACAGAATGCAGATTCTCCTTCACTCGTTTATTATATGCACATCTATGGACAATTTAGAGAACATCAGTTTGCCAATTACATGTCTTTGGAATTGGGAAAAACGGAGAACTCAAAGAAAACCCTTGTGGATGTAGGCAGCACATGCAGAGTCCACACAGAAGACATCCCAGATGAGAAATGAACCAAATAATCTCTTGCTTGAGGCAGTAGTGCTACTTACTGCACTAAAGTATGTATATTAAACTTGTCTGTAACATAAATTGATATCTATAATACAGAATAATGTTCGTTTTCTATTTTTGTTTGTTGTAGTTCTCTTGCATCTGGGACTGGGTCATAGCTGAAAAGGATTCCAAGACCAGTCCACTTACCCAGTTAATTAACAAGCAAACAAACAAATACATAAATAATCACCCAATCACTGGACACAGAAATTTGGTGGCAGAAAGCAATGTATTTGACCTTTACAAAAAAAAAAAAAAAAACAAAGGTATATGTCAAATGCTCTAGAGACAAAGAGAGATATCCCTTATATACTTATAATCATTGTAGCTGCTGCCACAAGTACACTTAAAAATTAAATTTCTTTGGCACTAGACAAAATATCTGGTGGTTTTCTAAACAGAATTAAAAAAACTTAGTAAACCTCTATAATTCACACTAGAAAAAATGTTAATAAGTGAACATGACCTGCCCTTTAGTTTAATCATGAATGGTAGGGGTCACATCACACCCAAACAAAGTTGGACCTATTAGAAAAACTAGTATTCTATAAGGAATCATGGAGAGAGTTTTAATTACACTATCCAAAATGGCTCAGAAGACATACTTCTGTTAAACTTGGAACATCATAGGTTTGAAAAAGAGAGCTCTTGCCTTTTGAATTTTGTGTCATTCTTCCAAGAGTTGACAGTATCATTTAATAAAGGAGTAACAGAGATGGCAGAGACACTTCTGTTTTAAAACAGATAAAGCTCTGTGACCCAGACTACCCAAATTAAGTAATGGCTGCTGTAAGAGTCAGGCAGAGGAGATGTCCATCCATGGTGGCTTCCAGTCACAAAAATTGTTTTTGAGCAAGAAGAGATTTGAATGACAACAATGGTGGCAGAACTTGGGAAAAAAGGGATTGGAGTTACAAGCCAGTGATGGTACAGATCTGTGAGGGAAAAGCACACACCAGTGGAGGGCACAAAGCATAACTGTGGTGATGAGTTGTTTTATCTCACCCAATGGGCTGGGGGGATTAAGCCTTAATCACAAGAATCCCTGATGGTTGCCTTTATGATGGTTCCTAATGAGGGGGAGGACTGATGGTTGAGAGACAATGGAGAGAGAAGTGGTCTTTAAAAAAAATAAGGGGTGGCAGTGTATGTTGCTAAGACATTTGAGGCTATTAAGACTATTTCACATAAGGATGTAATATACAAATCAAAAGCATTAGATGTCAATCCATGTATAATTCAATAATAAGCCAGGTAAGGGGGGAAACTACATATCCTGACTGGGGTTATCAGTGGTGTCACACAAGGCTAGATAATGGAGTCAGTTTTTTTTTTTGCACTTCTCAGATATACAAACAAGGGCTTTTGCTGAGTTATGGAAGATTTGTTTAAGCACAACCTTCCTTGTCATCTGTGCTACCCTTACCGCCCCTTGTGTTTCTTTATCATTTGTTAGGTCTCACCACAAAGCCAACCCCTTCAAAATAAAATTGAGATCAGACAGTTATTTTACCCCAAAGTACCTTCAGAACTTTTCCTAAGGAAAAATACCTAAACTGACCCATTGGCAAGCTTCAAATCCATACCAAACCTAATCAACTCTGCTGAAAACACAGAAATGTACAACATCACACTATACCAGCATGTAAACAGCTGCATAGATACAGCTGTACACTGGAGAAACAAGTGCATGGCAAACATGAGAAACCTCCATGGTGGGACTTTAATATCAACAAGCTTTACTATAAAAGAAACAGAATTTTGAGATAAAGTAAGAACGGTAATTCTAAGAATAATATAGCTCTTGTCACTGAAATAAACAAGCAAATCATGAGCATCATAAACTCAACCAAAGCCAAGTTTCAGACTAAAATAGTCACCCAAGCCAAAGATGATGACAAAGTATTTTGCAGTTATGATTGTAATATCAGAATCACAATGCATCAATGCATTGAGCTGATTGTGAATGATGGTACCTGCACCGAAGCTTAAGATATAGTAAACCTACTGGTCAATAAATTCAGCACAGACTTTACACCTTTCTTCCCTGTGTCTATCCCACAAGATGTACCTAAAACTGACTTGCTATCAGCTCTTACTAAAGACCAAGTCTTAAAAGCACTGTCAAAAGCTAAAAATACTTTATCGATGGGTCCTGACAATATCTCTGTATGCATCTTAAATAGCATAAAGCATGATTCAGCAACCCCCCACCACATTGTTCAACCACATCCTCCAAACAGGGTTTGTACCTAGTGAAAGGAGAATAGTGCAGTCATTTCCACTACTTAAGGGAGGACCTTCCACAGACTCAAGTAATTTCAGACGCATAAGTCTGACTAACCTCACATACAAACCCATGGAAAGACTTATCATGGTGCTAATCAATAAGTGTATAGGGACCCTCCAAATACTGGACCCATCTCAGTTTGGATTTGCCAAGGGCAGGTCATGCTACTTAAACTGTTACTCTGTTTGAATGAAACTAAATGCCAAAAAATGCACTATTGTATTCTTTGGGAAGTCATCTACTCCAGGGAACTACCACATTAACACTACACCCCTAAGAGTTGACCCATTTGTTTGAGATTTGGGAACTTATGTGGATAGTAACCTAACTTTTGACCAACATGTGGCTATTGTTGTAAGAAAATCCTTCTATATTGTGCAGCTAATAAACAAAAGGATTGCATCTAGTTCTACAAATGTCACTACCCCCTTTTACTCAGCCAGTTATTGAGTATAATGCTCCCTTTGGCATATATATCTCTCTGGACACACGCAACAACCAGAACACCCACAGTGATACCTAGAGATACCTAAACAATATGTCCTACATGGACCAACTCAAAGTCCTATCACTATACTTGATATCATACAGACTGCTAAGAGATGACCTGTGTGTGGCATACAAGGCATCCTCCAACCCAGTACTGATGGATTTTCTGCACATCAGTGTAAAATCAAGTTTCATTTAAATGTAGCTTGTTAGACAAAAATACAGTATTCTCCTTGCATACGTCTAGAAATGCAGCCACATTAAAGCAGGCCTTCACATTTCACATGCGGTTTCAGTGAATGCACTTTCAGTCAGTAAAAATAACCTTCAGTCAAGAATGCTGATAAAAATAAAATGTGCTAACAGCGCGTGCAGTACATTGAGTACAAACAGATCATGTTTAGATGGAACGAGGCTTTGGAACCAAGGTTAAAGAGGCATGTAGAAATTTACAAGGTTTTGGTATTATTAGGAGATACTTCAAACACAGTTACTTCATTCAGTCTAATATGCAGAAAGTCACTGCAGTACAGTCCTCAGAAGTTTGATGCAGGCAGTCAAGAGTGAGTGCAGAATCAGGTTAAATATCCAGCATTTCAGAAAATTAATTATATTATTCAGGAGGAAAGACATATGAGTACAGAAGCTACAGGCATAATTATCAGTACTGCTATGGGAGACAGTAAGATTTGACATTCTGAGTATCGAATTTACAAACAGTATAATGAGTGCAGAAGCTATGGACATTAAAACTTCATTTAGATATTGTTGACATTTACCTCATCTGTACATAATAAAACATTCTTAACCAAACTACAGTGGATGCAGTCTTTTATTCTGAAAGGTACAAGAAGATTTGTCACATAAAGGAGAGACTGGTACTTGTCCGGCACAGTTCTGAGTAATTATAAGATAAAGACATTTGATCTCCAGTCCCATTCCAGTTTCTTCCAATTATTTCAAGTTCATTCCAGTAGTCTACAGTCCTATCAGTTCTTACAATGGCGAGCCAACCAGGAGTGAAACTTAGAATATTCTGATCCACGGTCAGAGTTCATGTATTTTACAGAGCCGCAGAGTTCTTACTTCAGAAAATCTACAGTCAAGTCTCAAAGAACTTTGGACTCTCCAATATACCAGTGTAAAGGAGATTAATGTATCATAAAACTTCACCATCTCCCAAGCAGATGACAGGCTTCCAGTGTGACATCCCATAGCCAAGAAAATCCTTGCAAGAGGAAGTTTAAAAAATCTGCAAGACATCTGGCAACATTCGCAATGCAACTTCAACTTTCCTTATGTGAGCATTCATTTTTATTACAATGCATTTTCTAGCTAAATCAGACAGTAAATCTCAGAGAAGTTTAAATACATCAATAAATGTAAATTGTATAGATATGTCAAACAGTACTTCTACAGTAAAGGCATCAGTAAATGTGTGGTTTACAGTTAAAAATTGGGGAAAGCAGTCTAAAAACTGTGTACCAGAAATGTTAATTTAAATTTCAATGTTGTTATTTCAGGAATGTTAAATCTTTCTAGACACAAAAGGGTTAAACACAGAAGTACATTGTAATGTTTCATAATTTGCAGTATGATTTAGTTGTTAATATGAATGTGGTTTCAGACTTAAATACAAATTTTAGTTTACTGCCTTCAGAAATCAGTGTAAATGCTACAACACACGTAATTCAAAATACATTCAATGTTGTTGACATCTACCTCAACTGTACAAAATAAAACATTCTTAACCAAACTACAGTGTATACAGACTTTTATTCTGAAAGGTACAAGAAGATTTGACACATCAAGGAGAGACTGGTACCTGTTCAGCACATATCTCGGTAATTAAAAGATAAAGACATTCATTCCACTTTCTTCCTGTTATTTCAAGTTTATTTCAGTATTCTACAGTCAAATGACAAATGTCATCAGAAATACACAGTCAAGGGATATATACCTCTTCTTCAACATCAACAGAATGGTTTGGAGGGCAGTATATCTCACAGAGGATACCGCTGCTCTGGAACAGACTCCTCATCCACCTAAAACAAACCTCATCCATGTCCATAATCAAGCACAACTTGAATCTATGGATGAGTAATAGAAAATTCATCCCAGGACTGTCCCTATAGTCCTAATGGACAGATACATCTCCTAAATGTTTTATCCGTTGCTTGTCTCCCCTCAAATTATATATGGTATGATCGGTTATTTTCATTAGGGCTTACATATAATTATCAACCATGTGATAGGCAAGGCCAATGTAACATCAAGTGGAACAGGTTAATTCAAGCACCAAAAGGGAAATTGTCTTGGCATAAAACAACCCACAAAGACAGCTAGCTAGGTACTTACCTATGAGCCTATGCAATCCTGGCAAGTAAACAAAAAAACAAAAGCCTACTTCTTCTATCCCAAATGATGCTGCTTACTTTTTACCAGTAAAACGTATTAATGCAATCTGTGGACATACTATTAATGCTTGCTCTAGATAAAGTGATAAAACCATAGATTAAGAGATCTATGTGCATTGTCTAGACAAGGAAGTTCACAGCTGTACCTACAAATAAAGAGGCCCCTCTCTCCTTAAAAGCTCATGCACTACAGACAACCTTGATACTAACATCAGTAATACAAAATCGGTCTTGAGAAAGGCAGCTGCTGCACCTGCTAAGCAGTTTGAATCTCTCACACAGACTGATCCTGATGATAGGCAAACTTCTCAGGATCATGAACAAGAAAGACAATTTTCACTATTACTAAAACCAATGATCTTCAAAGGTTAGGGAATCCAACAGTATACAAGGCCAAAGAAAAAATATTGGCAATATATGGAACTGCAATAGACAATCTGAAAATGACCATGTATGTGCCTGCCACAATAAATGAACTGCGGCTGACAGTTCATGCGTTGAACCAGTGAACAAGTTGTATAAAACTGGAAAATTTTTCTACAGGATTAAACTGTTAGACTCCTATGTGTCAACAGTTTTTGTTTCCGTGTTTCCTGAAGCATCTAATTAACAGTAGGGTTGTTATTCAGTATTTTTCCTGGAACTCCATTTTTATGTTAAACTGCTTGACCATTAATGTAAACCCCCCATAGGAAACTTAGTTGTTGGATAAATATATGGACCCAGACACAATACGCCTTTTTTCAGTAAATGTTTTTATAGTATTTCAAGATATAAATTTCACAGGGCACCAGCCCTTTTGAGGGGAACTGAAACATGGTGGTGGACTCAGCTCAGGTTAGGTCATTATCCAAAGATGAGAGGGATACAAAAACTCAGACACTATTCCTAAACCTTTCCAAAGACCACAGTATGTCCAACATCTAGAGAAATTTTATGTTACAAGAGCCAGGGCTCACTATTTGTCACCATCATTAAAATGTAATAATTATTTACTTGTTAACAAGTGAACCCACGGTGGTGGTGCTGCGGTAGCGTTGTCGCCTCACAGTAAGATGCTGTCCGGTTCGATTCTCAGCTAGAGCGTCTTCTGCGTAAAGACATGCGTGAATGGGCGTACCTTTGTTGAAGGTTGTGCATCAGGGCTGGTAACCCAGCACGTAAAAATCAACTACCAATCATTAGCAGACCGGAGTTTCACTGTGGTGACCCCTAACCGGGAAAAAGCCGAAAGACACAACAACATTTACTTGTTAACAAGTTAATCCACTAGGCTCAAATTCCTTTTTGGAGGGGTTAAGTGACTTTAGGTAAGTAGAGGGTGAGGAATAAAAAACCCAGGACAACAGGAAGATACTTATTAGCTGTTACAAACCTCTGTGCTAAACTGCTAGACAGTTAGACAGGTACTGTTTCAGTCAAGCTGCAGGGTAATTATTAAATACAAAAATTTGACTTTACCCTGGGCCTATCTCTGATCATAAAATGGCAATCCTCCCTAAAACCTCAGGAAGGTATGGAGAATTGATCCTTTACATTTTAAAGATAAGGAACCATTAATCTAGTAAGGGGGAAAACATATTTCAACCCTAATGGCAGCTACCCCCTAATTCATTGTGGAAATCAATTACATTTGAACTGTTCAGCTGCTGCAGAGCAGCTAAAAATACTTTTTATTCTTGTGTGTTGCTGAAATCAATAAGATAGTGGGAGATATGGAAATGAAGTTTCAGAAGTACATTGCCATAGAAATTCAAGTACAGGCAACTACTGGCAGAATACTTATGAAAGCTCAACAATATTTCCAAAGGAATTTCCCAGGAATATCACTAACATAAACAGTCAAAAAACAAAGATCTACTCAACTGATCACCAATACTAAGGGTACTGAGGTGATACAATAGTTAATCCAGTGGAAATCATGGCAGAATTTGGGGACTTTTATAGTTTTCTATATAGTAAACAATCTTGTACAGATGAGGTGTAGGCCTTCTACCTTTGACAGATGTTGAGTTGCTTCCCACCTCCACAGTTAATCTCTGAGCAGCAGTAGAGTCTAAGAAGTGCTAATCCATACAGCAGGTTCAGTTATTAGCATAGGGCAGTCCAGCTGGTAAAGCTCTAGGGATAGATGATCGTACAGCAAAAGCCTGATACCAGCTATGAGAAAGCTTTTAACTTCAACTTCTAACAAGTCAATAATCACAGTCATCTCCAAACCAGGAGAGAACCACACTGTTATTGGGGACTATCAGCCATATCCCTTATATTTGTGGAAGTCAAGAGTTATACTAGTAATTTTTCCAGCAAACTCTAATCTTTACTGAACCATTTGGTCAGTCTGCTGCAGGATGAGTTTGTTCCTGAAAAGACCAATTCAGATTATATCATTACTTATCACTTTAAGGTTAACAGCTCAGTGCTTGACAATCCTAGTTATGGCAACCACTGGAAACTCTTAAAAAGCTTTTGATTCTATTGGCTGGGTTTATTTATGGGATATTATGGCTAACGTTGGTACCCCTATGAGCTATATTAAAGGGATCCAATTCTCTACAATAATCCAATAGCCTGTGTCACCACAAAAATCAGTATTTGTCCTACTCCCTTTCATTTATGAAATGGCATCCAGTAAAGATGTTTACTCTCTGCTGCCCTGTTCTTGTTGGCAATTAAACCCTTGGTGAGATAGACAGTTAACTCTCAAAGTGATCATGGTTGGACTTGAAAAACTATATGATCTAAGCTTTGCTATTCACCTCTGACTGCCTGCTGCTTACTGAAAATCCATTACATGAAACCTCTACTCTGATTATTATATGAGTTTACATGAGTTTGTGTCCATATCTGGCCTCGGAGTCATTTCAGATAAAATAGACCTATTCTTCATTAACTCCACTGTATGCTGAATCACAGATCAGAACTTATCCTTAGTGTTTGGTTGGTGTAAAACAGCACCCAATACTGTTGTGAATACTGATGCTGAATCTGTGGCTGTTATGCTAGTTAATGGTTTGGGTCTTGGGTCCATATTAGTCAGGATGACAGGTTTTGTTTTTTTTAACCCATTTCTGTATTATGTCATCAGGCATATTCTCATCCTACTGTATTTATAGCTGAATAAAATAAGCAGGCTTGTTTTGATGTATCTAAAGAAAAGGTCATCATGAAGCACCCAAAGCTCCCCATTCCATCAGCTCACACTCAGGTTTTTTGTAGCCTGAGAAACTAATAAAGATCAGTTATGATAATTTCACCTAAAACACGATTTCCTAGCATTTTTGTGTGCTAAAAAGCTTATTTTCTGCTGCAAATTGTACTTATTTTTCTGATTGCACTTGTTAACGTTGCTTTTAGTCATGTTTGTGTTCAAATCATCTGTTTAACTGTTATAGGCTACACACTCAAGTGCGCTAGCCTTTTTTGTGCATTTAAAGTATTTTAGAGTAAAGTTACTGTATTTTTGTGAAAAAAAAGAAAAAAAAATTCTTATTTCCCACCTTTTCTAAGCTAGTCTAGTCCAGTTTTCAGGTTTGCTGAATTCAGGGCTGTGGTGGAAGTTCCTGTGTTGTCCATACCTTACTTGGATAGAAGGAAGTTTCTCTGTTCACCAGTGAGAGTGGCGAGATTTGAGCAGCCTATCTGTCCCAAGAGGAGTGGTCTCAGCCCAGCAACTACTAGTTTATTGGCCATTTTGGGCTAATTTCTATCTCTTTCATTTTTCTACTATAAAGCCCGCATTTGAGAGGTTTTGCACTTGTATACAGCTCAGCAAGCTCCTCGTAGTGTCCTGCAGAGTCCTACAGCAGCAGAGTGATGAAAGAGAGAATTTGGATTGATTAAGTATCACTTCTCGGCATTTTTCTGCTGTTGATTGCTAATTTCACCTAAAATGCAATTTTCTATCGTTTTGTGTTCTTAAAAGCCTATTTTTGCTGCAAATTGTACTTATTTTTCTGATTGCACTTGTTAAAGTCGTTTTTAGTCATTTTTGTGTTCAAATCATCTGTTTAACTGTTGTAGGCTACACACTCAAGTGCACTAGCCTTTTCTGTGCATTTAAAGTGTTTTAGAGTAAAGTTAATGTATTTTTGTGAAAAAAAACAAAAAAAATTCTTGTTTCCTGCCTTTCCAGTTTTCAGGTTCTGCTGAATTCAGGGCTATGGTACAAGTTCCTGTGTTGCCCATACCTTACTTGGATAGAAGGAAGTTTCTCTGTTCATCAGTGAGAGTGGGGAGCTTTGAGTTGCCCATACCTTACTTGGATAGAAGGAAGTTTCTCTGTTCATCAGTGAGAGTGGGGAGCTTTGAGCAGCCTATCTGTCCCTAGAGGAGTGGTCTCAACCCAGCAACTAGTAGTTTATTGGCCATTTTGGGATAATTTCTATCTCTTTCATCTCCCTGCTATAAAACCCACATCTGCGTGGTTTTGCACTTGTATACAGCTCAGCAAGCTCCTTGTGGTGTCCTGCAAAGTCCTACAGCAGCAGAGTGACAAAAGAGAGAATTTGGATTAAGTATCATTTCTCTGCATTTTTTTTTTGTTGTTGATTGCTAATTTTGCCTAAAACATGATTTTCTAATGTTTTTGTGTTCTAAAAAGCTTATTTTTGCTGCAAATTGTACTTATTTTTCTGATTGCACTTGTTAAAGTCGTTTTTGTGTTCAAATCATCTGTTTAACTGTTGTAGGCTACACACTCAAGTGCGCTAGCTTTTTCTGTGTATTTAAAGTGTTTTAGAGTAAAGCTACTGTATTTTTGTGATGTACTTATTTTTCTGATTGCACTTGTTAAAGTCGTTTTTGTGTTCAAATCATCTGTTTAACTGTTGTAGGCTACACACTCAAGTGCGCTAGCTTTTTCTGTGTATTTAAAGTGTTTTAGAGTAAAGCTACTGTATTTTTGTGAAAAAAAAGAAAAAAAACAAAAAAATATTCTTGTTTCCCACCTTTTCTAAGCTTAGTCTTGTCCAGTTTTCAGGTTCTGCTGAATTCAAGGCTGTGATACAAGTTCCTGTGTTGCCCATACCTTACTTGGATAGAAGGAAGTTTCTCTGTTCACCAATGAGAGTGCGGAGCTTTGAGCACCCTATCTGTCCCTGGAGGAGTGGTCTCAGCCCAGCAATTAGTAGTTTATTGGCCACGTTGAACTAATTTCTATCTCTTTCATCTCCCTGCTATAAAACCCGCATTTGAGTGGTTTTGCACTTGTATACAGCTCAGCAAGCTCCTCGTAGTGTCCTGCAGAGTCCTACAGCAGCAGAGTGATGAAAGAGAGAATTTGGATTGATTAAGTATCACTTCTCGGCATTTTTTTGCTGTTGATTGCTAACCACCTAAAATGCGATTTTCTAGCATTTTTGTGTTCTAAAAAGCTTATCTTTGCTGCAAATTGTACTTATTTTTCTGATTGCACTTGTTAAAGTCATTTTTAGTAATTTTGTGTTCAAATCATCTGTTTAACTGTTGTAGGCTACACACTCAAGTGTGCTAGCCTTTTCTGTGCATTTAAAGTGTTTTAGAGTAAAGTTACTGTATTTTTGTGAAAAAAAAAAAAAAAACAAAAACAATTCTTGTTTCCCACCTTTTCTAAGCTAGTCTAGTCCAGTTTTCAGGTTCTGCTAAATTCAGGGATGTGGTAAAAGTTCCTGTGTTGCCCATACCTTACTTGGATAGAAGGAAGTTTCTCTGTTCACCAGTGAGAGTGGAGAGCTTTGAGCAGCCTATCTGTCCCTGGAGGAGTGGTCTCAGCCCAGCAACTAGTAGTTTATTGGCCATTTTGGGCTAAATTCTATCTCTTTCATCTCCCTGCTATAAAACCCACATTTGCGCGGTTTTGCACTTGTATACAGCTCAGCAAGCTCCTCATGATGTCCTGCAGAGGTCTACAGCAGTAGAGCGACAAAAGAGAGACTTTGGATTGATTAAGTATCATTTCTCTGCATTTATTTGCTGTTGATTGCTAATTTCACCTAAAACGTAATTTTCTAGAGTTTTTGTGTTCTAAAAAGTTTAGTTTTGCTGCAAATTGTACTTATTTTTCTGATTGCACCTGTAAAAGTTGTTTTTAGTCATTTTTGTGTTCAAATCATCTGTTTAACTCTTGTAGGCTACACATTTAAGTGTGCTAGCCTTTTCTGTGCATTTAAATTGTTTTAGAGTAAAGTTACTGTATTTTTGTGAAAAAAAAAACAAAAATATATTCTTGTTTCCCACCTTTTCTAAGCTAGTCTAGTCCAGTTTTCAGGTTCTGCTGAATTCAGGGCTTTGGTACAAGTTCCTGTGTTGCCCATACCTTACTTGGATAGAAGGAAGTTTCTCTGTTCACTAGTGAGAGTGGGGAGAGCAGCCTATCTGTCCCTGGAGGAGTGGTCTCAGCTCAGCAACTAGTAGTTTATTGGCCATTTTGGGCTATATTCTATCTCTTTCATCTCCCTGCTATAAAACCTGCATTTGCGTGGTTTTGTGCTTGTATACAGCTGAGCAAGCTCCTCATGGTGTCCTGCAGAGTCCTACAGCAGCAGAGTGACAAAAGAGAGACTTTGGATTGATTAAGTATAATTTTTCTGCATTTTTTTTTTTTTTGCTGTTGATTGCTGATTTCGCCTAAAACGTGATTTTCTAGCATTTTTGTGTTCTAAAAAGCTTATTTGTGCTGCAAATTGTACTTATTTTTCTGATCGCACTTGTTGAAGTCATTTGTAGTCATTTAGAGTAAAGTTACTGTATTTTTCTGAAAAAAAAATTCTTATTTCCCACCGTTTCTAAGCTAGTCTAGTCCAGTTTTCAGGTTCTGCTGAATTCAGGGCTGTGGTACAAGTTCCTGTGTTGCCCATACCCTACTTGGATAGAAGGAAGTTTCTCTGTTCACCAGTGAGAGTGGGGAGCTTTGAGCAGCCTATCTGTCCCTGGAGGAGTGGTCTCAGCCCAGCAACTAGTAGTTTATTGGCCATTCTGGGCTAATTTCTATCTCTTTCATCTCCCTGCTATAAAGCCTGCATTTGAGAGGTTTTGCGCTTGTATACAGCTCAACAAGCTCCTTGTGGTGTCCTGCAAAGTCCTACAGCAGCAGAGTGACAAAAGAGAGAATTTGGATTGATTAAGTATCATTTCTCTGCATTTTTTACTGTTGATTTCTAATTTCTCCTAAAACGCGAATTTCTAGTGTTTTTGTGTTCTTAAAAGCTTATTTTTGCTGCAAATTGTACTTATTTTTCTGATTGCACTTGTTAACGTTGTTTTTAGTCATTTTTGTGTTCAAATCATCTGTTTAACTGTTGTAGGCTACACACTCAAGTGTACTAGCCTTTTCTGTGCATTTAAAGTGTTTTAGAGTAAAGTTACTGTATTTTTGTGGAAAAAAAAAAGAAAAAAAAAACAAAAACAATTCTTGTTTCCCACCTTTTCTAAGCTAGTCTAGTCCAGTTTTCAGGTTCTGCTGAATTCAGGGATGTGGTAAAAGTTCCTGTGTTGCCCATACCTTACTTGGATAGAAGGAAGTTTCTCTGTTCACCAGTGAGAGTGGAGAGCTATGAGCAGCCTATCTGTCCCTGGAGGAGTGGTCTCAGCCCAGCAACTAGTAGTTTATTGGCCATTTTGGGCTAAATTCTATCTCTTTCATCTCCCTGCTATAAAACCCACATTTGCTCGGTTTTGCACTTGTATACAGCTCAGCAAGCTCCTCATGGTGTCCTGCAGAGGTCTACAGCAGCAGAGCGACAAAAGAGAGACTTTGGATTGATTAAGTATCATTTCTCTGCATTTATTTGCTGTTGATTGCTAATTTCACCTAAAACGTAATTTTCTAGCATTTTGTGTTCTAAAAGTTTATCTTTGCTGCAAATTGTACTTATTTTTCTACTTGCACTTGTTAAAGTTGTTTTTAGTTGTTTTTGTGTTCAAATCATCTACTTAACTGTTGTAGGCTACACATTCAAGTGTGCTAGCCTTTTCTGGGCAGTTAAAGTGTTTTAGAGTAAAGTTACTGTATTTTTGTGGAAAAAAAAAACAAAAACATATTCTTGTTTCCCACCTTTTCTAAGCTAGTCTAGTCCAGTTTTCAGGTTCTGCTGAATTCAGGGCTGTGGTACAAGTTCCTGTGTTGCCCATACCTTACTTGGATAGAAGGAAGTTTCTCTGTTCACCAGTGAGAGTGGAGAGCTATGAGCAGCCTATCTGTCCCTGGAGGAGTGGTCTCAGCCCAGCAACTAGTAGTTTATTGGCCATTTTGGGCTAATTTCTATCTCTTTCATCTCCCTGCTATAAAACCCACATTTGCTCAGTTTTGCACTTGTATACAGCTCAGCAAGCTCCTCATGGTGTCCTGCAGAGGTCTACAGCAGCAGAGCGACAAAAGAGAGACTTTGGATTGATTAAGTATCATTTCTCTGCATTTATTTGCTGTTGATTGCTAATTTCACCTAAAACGTAATTTTCTAGAGTTTTTGTGTTCTAAAAAGTTTAGTTTTGCTGCAAATTGTACTTATTTTTCTGATTGCACCTGTAAAAGTTGTTTTTAGTCATTTTTGTGTTCAAATCATCTGTTTAACTCTTGTAGGCTACACATTTAAGTGTGCTAGCCTTTTCTGTGCATTTAAATTGTTTTAGAGTAAAGTTACTGTATTTTTGTGAGAAAAAGAAAAAAAACAAAAAACAATTCTTCTTTCCCGCCTTTTCAAAACTAGTCTAGTCCAGTTTTCAGGTTCTGCTGAATTCAGGGCTGTGGTATAGGTTCCTGTGTTGCCCACCCCTTACTTGGATAGAAGGAAGTTTCTCTGTTCACTAGTGAGAGTGGGGAGATTTGAGCAGCTTATCTGTCCCTGGAGGAGTGGTCTCAGCCCAGCAACAAGGAATTTATTGGCCATTTTTGGCTAATTTCTATCTCTTTCATCTCCATGCTATAAAACCCGCATTTGCACAGATTTGCACCTGTATACAGCTCAGCAAGCACCTTGTGGTGTCCTCTAGAGTCCTACAAGCAGCAGAGTGACAAAAGGGAGACTTTGGATTAAGTATCATTTCTCTGCATTTTCTTTCTATTGACTGCTAATTTCACCTAAAACGTGTAGTTTTCTAGCATTTTTTTGTGTTCTAAAAAGCTTATTTTTGCTGCAAATTGTACTTTTTTTCTGATTGCACTTGTTAAAGTTTTTTTTAGTCGTTTCTGTGTTCAAATCATCTTTAGAGTAAAGTTACTGTATTTTTCTGAAAAAAAATTCTTATTTCCCACCGTTTCTAAGCTAGTCTAGTCCAGTTTTCAGGTTCTGCTGAATTCAGGGCTGTGGTACAAGTTCCTGTGTTGCCCATACCCTACTTGGATAGAAAGTTTCTCTGTTCACCAGTGAGAGTGGGGAGCTTTGAGCAGCCTATCTGTCCCTGGAGGAGTGGTCTCAGCCCAGCAACTAGTAGTTTATTGGCCATTCTGGGCTAATTTCTATCTCTTTCATCTCCCTGCTATAACATTTGCGTGCTTTTGTGCTTGTATACAGCTCAGCAAGCTCCTTGTGGTGTCCTGCAAAGTCCTACAGCAGCAGAGTGACAAAAGAGAGAATTTGGATTGATTAAGTATCATTTCTCTGCATTTTTTACTGTTGATTTCTAATTTCTCCTAAAACGCGATTTTCTAGTGTTTTTGTGTTCTTAAAAGCTTATTTTTACTGCAAATTGTACTTATTTTTCTGATTGCACTTGTTAACGTTGTTTTTAGTCATTTTTGTGTTCAAATCATCTGTTTAACTGTTATAGGCTACACACTCAAGTGTGCTAGCCTTTTCTGTGCATTTAAAGTATTTTAGAGTAAAGTTACTGTATTTTTGTGAAAAAAAAGAAAAAAAAAACAAAAAACATTCTTATTTCCTGCCTTTTCTAAGCTAGTCTAGTCCAGTTTTCAAGTTCTGCTGAATTCAGGGCTGTGGTACAAGTTCCTGTATTGCCCATACCTTACTTGGATAGAAGGAAGTTTCTCTGTTCACCAGTGAGAGTGGGGAGCTTTGAGCAGCCTATCTGTCCCTGGAGGAGTGGTCTCAGCCCAGCAACTAGTAGTTTATTGGCTATTTTGGGCTAATTTCTATCTCTTTCATCTCCCTGCTATAAAACCTGCATTTGCGTGGTTTTGCGCTTGTATACAGCTCAGCAAGCTCCTTGTGGTGTCCTGCAGAGTCATACAGTAGCAGAGTGATGAAAGAGAGACTTTGGATTGATTAAGTATCATTTCTCTGCATTTATTTGCTGTTGATTGCTAATTTCACCTAAAACACGATTTTCTAGTGTTTTTGTGTTTTAAAAGCTTATTTTTGCTGCAAATTGTGCTTATTTTTCTGATTGAACTTGTTAAAGTCGTTTTTAGTTATTTTTGTGTTCAAATCATCTGTTTAACTGTTGTAGGCTACACACTCAAGTGTGCTAGCCTTTTCTGTGCATTTAAAGTGTTTCAGAGTAAAGTTACTGTATTTTTGTTAAAAAAAGAAAGAAAACAAAAAAAATTCTTGTTTCCTGCCTTTTCTAAGCTAGTCTAGTCCAGTTTTCAGGTTCTGCTGAATTCAGGGCTTTGGTACAAGTTCCTGTGTTGCCCATACCTTACTTGGATAGAAGGAAGTTTCTCTGTTCACTAGTGAGAGTGGGGAGAGCAGCCTATCTGTCCCTGGAGGAGTGGTCTCAGCTCAGCAACTAGTAGTTTATTGGCAATTTTGGGCTATATTCTATCTCTTTCATCTCCCTGCTATAAAACCTGCATTTGCGTGGTTTTGTGCTTGTATACAGCTGAGCAAGCTCCTCATGGTGTCCTGCAGAGTCCTACAGCAGCAGAGTGACAAAAGAGAGACTTTGGATTGATTAAGTATCATTTTTCTGCATTTTTTTTTTTTTTGCTGTTGATTGCTGATTTCGCCTAAAACGTGATTTTCTAGCATTTTTGTGTTCTAAAAAGCTTATTTGTATTGCAAATTGTACTTATTTTTCTGATCGCACTTGTTAAAGTCGTTTGTAGTCATTTAGAGTAAAGTTACTGTATTTTTCTGAAAAAAAATTCTTATTTCCCATCGTTTCTAAGCTAGTCTAGTCCAGTTTTCAGGTTCTGCTGAATTCAGGGCTGTGGTGGAAGTTCCTGTGTTGCCCATACCTTACTTGGATAGAAGGAAGTTTCTCTATTCACCAGTGAGAGTGGCGAGATTTGAGCAGCCTATCTGTCCCAAGAGGAGTGGTCTCAGCCCAGCAACTACTAGTTTATTGGCCATTTTGGGCTAATTTCGATCTCTTTCATCTTCCTACTATAAAGCCCGCATTTGAGAGGTTTTGCGCTTGTATACAGCTCAGCAAGCTCCTCGTAGTGTCCTGCAGAGTCCTACAGCAGCAGAGTGATGAAAGAGAGACTTTGGATTGATTAACTATCATTTCTCTGCATTTCTTTGCTGTTGATTGCTAATTTCACCTAAAATGCAATTTTCTAGCATTTTTGTGTTCTAAAAAGCTTATTTTTGCTGCAAATTGTACTTATTTTTCTGATTGCACCTGTAAAAGTTGTTTTAGTCATTTTTGTGTTCAAATCATCTGTTTACCTCTTGTAGGCTACACACTTAAGTGTGCTAGCCTTTTCTGTGCATTTAAATTGTTTTAGAGTAAAGTTACTGTATTTTTGTGAAAAAAAAAACAAAAAAACAAAAATATATTCTTATTTCCCACCTTTTCTAAGCTAGTCTAGTCCAGTTTTCAGGTTCTGCTAAATTCAGGGCTTTGGTACAAGTTCCTGTGTTGCCCATACCTTACTTGGATAGAAGGAAGTTTCTCTGTTCACTAGTGAGAGTGGGGATCTTTGAGCAGCCTATCTGTCCCTGGAGGAGTGGTCTCAGCTCAGCAACTAGTAGTTTATTGGCCATTTTGAGCTATATTCTATCTCTTTCATCTCCCTGCTATAAAACCCACATTTGCACGGGTTTGTGCTTGTATACAGCTCAGCAAGCTCCTCATGGTGTCCTGCAGAGTCCTACAGCAGCAGAGTGACAAAAGAGCGACTTTGGATTGATTAAGTATCATTTTTCTGCATTTTTTTTTTTGCTGTTGATTGCTGATTTCACCTAAAACGTGATTTTCTAGCATCTTTGTGTTCTAAAAAGTTTATTTTTGCTGCAAATTGTACTTATTTTTCTGATCGCACTTGTTAAAGTCATTTGTAGTCATTTAGAGTAAAGTTACTGTATTTTTCTGAAAAAAAAGAAAAAAAAAACAAAAAAAATTTCTTATTTCCCACCTTTTCTAAGCTAGTCTAGTCCAGTTTTCAAGTTCTGCTGAATTCAGGGCTGTGGTACAAGTTCCTGTATTGCCCATACCTTACTTGGATAGAAGGAAGTTTCTCTGTTCACCAGTGAGAGTGGGGAGCTTTGAGCAGCCTATCTGTCCCTGGAGGAGTGGTCTCAGCCCAGCAACTAGTAGTTTATTGGCTATTTTGGGCTAATTTCTATCTCTTTCATCTCCCTGCTATAAAACCTGCATTTGCGTGGTTTTGCGCTTGTATACAGCTCAGCAAGCTCCTTGTGGTGTCCTGCAGAGTCATACAGTAGCAGAGTGATGAAAGAGAGACTTTGGATTGATTAAGTATCATTTCTCTGCATTTATTTGCTGTTGATTGCTAATTTCACCTAAAACACGATTTTCTAGTGTTTTTGTGTTTTAAAAGCTTATTTTTGCTGCAAATTGTGCTTATTTTTCTGATTGAACTTGTTAAAGTCGTTTTTAGTTATTTTTGTGTTCAAATCATCTGTTTAACTGTTGTAGGCTACACACTCAAGTGTGCTAGCCTTTTATGTGCATTTAAAGTGTTTTAGAGTAAAGTTACTGTATTTTTGTTAAAAAAAAGAAAGAAAACAAAAAAAATTCTTGTTTCCTGCCTTTTCTAAGCTAGTCTAGTCCAGTTTTCAGGTTCTGCTGAATTCAGGGCTTTGGTACAAGTTCCTGTGTTGCCCATACCTTACTTGGATAGAAGAAAGTTTCTCTGTTCACTAGTGAGAGTGGGGAGCTTTGAGCAACCTATCTGTCCCTGGAGGAGTGGTCTCAGCCCAGCAACTAGTAGTGTATTGGCCATTTTGGGCTAGTTTCTATCTCTTTTATCTCCCTGCTATAAAACCCGCATGTGCACAGTTTTGCGTGCCGGGCAGCACCGCTCAGCGCTGGTTAGCTAGGGTTAAACTATTCCTGGCTCCACAAAGTCTGCTCTTCAATTTTTCCCTTGAAACTAGTCAACCTCTCAACTTAAGCACTCAAACCTTTCCTTTTACAGTCCAGTACTTGCTCAAATCTCTTAGTAAGCACTAATAAACGTTAGCCCTACACCCCCCTATACCATACAGAAGTACAAGGCTCCCTATTCGTCCCTACCGGACAATCAGTAAAACAGTTCACTTTATCTTTTCAGACATGTCCAAAGGGCAGATTCGGGTGTACTCGCCAGTCCGAATCAAAGAGGAAGCTAGCAGTACGGCTGGTGCAAGGCAACCAAGCTAGTCAGACCAAATGAAAAAAAAAAAAAAATCTACTGATGAAAGCCATGTGCTGAAACCGGTCTAGTATTTCAGCTTAATAAAGCTCTTACAGTTCTCTCAGCTCATCACTGGTGCTGGTGTTTTTTTCATTTGGTTGTACTTTCCAGTCCAGCTGGTGAATCTGGGCATCTTGAGACAATGTTACAATTGCCTCATGTACACAGACAACCCTCTCCTCCTTCCAACAAACACAAATGTATGTGAGAGATGCAACTATACAGCCAAGCTGGAAGCCAAGCTCGCTCAACCCAAGACTGGAACAGTCAGTCATGAGGAGAAGGGAAACACTTGCACCACACTACCAGTCTCACACAGACCAGTCATATCTGCACCAGCAAACAACACACATAAATACACAAAAACATACTTAGAGGCTCTAATTAAAAATCTGCCAAAGCAGCAGACACCTCCAAAGCAGACATCCAAGCAACCTCCATCCCCCAACAACAACCATGTATCACATACTTCATAAAGTCAGTGTGCCACGCAATCACAGCCCTTAAGGCTAAATAACACACCCAATACACTAGTAATAGATGACTCTATTGTCAGGCACACTGACATCCCACTCACTAGACTGAACAAGGAGAAGGTTACTGTAAGCTGCCTGTCAGGTGCCAGGATCTGCCACATAACACAAGCACTCAGGTCACTCCAAAACAGGTACAAATATGACTCTGTCATTGTCCATGTTGATGTGAACGACCTGAGATGTACCTCCTTGGACTACATGAAAAGAGACATAGAGGAGTTCTCTGATTATGTAGCCCAGGCTGGTATGACCCTGACCCTGAGAAGCATCTTGCCCTCACCAAGAATGATGCCACAGTATAAAGATAAAATGATAAATTTTAACAATTGTCTAAGCTATTGGTTTAGTTCAAAGGGGATCCAGTGTCTGTCAGCCTGAGATGACATGCTCGACAAGCCACGTTGTTTTGCCAAAGATGGCTTGCATCTGTTGCCCTTAGGCTTTCAAATACTGGCCATGGCTCTTGCCACCCCCATAGTGCCTTTTTTAGGCAAGGCTCAAAAGACAAACCCACCTCCATAAACAACACAAGAAACCAAAAACTGAGGGTAATTCTACTCAATGCCAGAAGTCTAAACCTCAAAATGCATACACTCGAGGCACTCCTCAGTATGGAGAGAATCGATATCTGTGCAGTAACAGAAACCTGGTTCAAGGCTCCAGAGAGCACCCCAGCACGACCAGGCTATAACTCATACCATACCTTTCAGCTCCAGAACCTGAACCAAAATACAAAAGGCAGGGGTGTATCCATTTTCATCAAGGATACCCACACCTCCAGGTTAGTGGCAAAGCACGAGCCCTCAGAGATCATCCATGTGCAACTAACAGTGGGCAAAGCTGCTTTTCACATTGTAGCTTGCTACAGATCACCCACCTTGTCTCAGGACCCCCACTCAGTATTCCTGAGAACACTGGAAAATATGAAGGTCCTACCAAACACCATGATATTGGGTGATTTCAACTACCCAAACATTGACTGGGAAAACTACTCAAGTACTAACTCCTTTGCCCAATGCTTCCTAGAGTTTATAAACTCAAATGCCCTGGAACAACTGGTCACCACTCCCACAAGAGGTGACAACATACTGGACCTGATCATCACCAACATGGGGGATCAATGTTCCACACCAGAGGTAAACTCGTCGCTGGTATGATCAGACCATAAACTAATCACACTGGGCATCCACATCCCGACCCCATCCCCAGTCAAGGAAACCACTGTGAAAAACTTCTCAAAAGCAAACTTCACACTTCTCAAGACCGAGGTGGAAAGTTTCAAAGCCCCCTTGCTAAAGGTTAATGCTGCCCAAACTGCAGAATCCTTTACAAATGCATTCTATGAGCACCTACAGGAATGCATGGATCGAGCCATCATAAGTAAAACCAAGACTCACTCCTCCAAAAAGAGGAAACCAGTCTGGTGGACCCCAGCCATAAATAAGCTTTACAACAGAAGGAGGAAACTATTACATGATAGAGCAAAATCCCAAAAAGGGAAGACATCCCTGATCAGTATTAGCAAGAAACCTCGATCCCTCATAAAATCATCGAAGGCCAACTACGAAAAAAAAAATTGCCAAAGACTCTAAAGATAATCACAAAGCCTTCTTTAGCTATGTCAAGAATCTAGGTGGCAACTCTCAGATCTGCTCTGAGCTAGTGCAAAATGGCAAAAAATACACTGAACCAACTGACATTGCCAACATCCTGGCTGACAGGTTCAGTGCACACTTTACCCCCCCTCACCCCCAAAAGGGCCCGTGTCCATCCCAGAAGAATGTAGAGCCCCAGACATCACAGACACACAGGTGAAAACAGTCCTTTCCAAAGCCAAAAACACAGCATCAATGGGACTGGATAGTATCCCAGGCTGCGTCTTACACGAGCTCCAAAATGAACTAAACCCTCACCTAAATTCACTGTTCAAACTCAGCCTATAGCCTTATTTAGATGGAGCTTCTAGAAAAGTAGGGGTAGTCACACTTTAGTAGACCTTCCAGAGCAAGCTGAAGGGAAATGTGTCTTTGCATTATTCAGTAAAAATAAAACGGCTGAAGTCAAGGTAAATCAAGTGGTAACAGAAGCAAACAAAAATATATAAACAAAAAACACTTGAACCATGCAGAAATCGCTGAAGTCAATGTAAATTTATTTTTGCTGGAAGAATAAATTTGCATTGAGTTTAGAGTTTTCAGCGTGCTTCAGTGATTTATATATATATATATATATATATATATATATATATATATATATATATATATAAATCTACTTCACATGACTGAAAACTCAAAATACTGAATTTCATTTGACTGAGACTACAATACCTAATTTTCAAAATACTGAAAACTCATTTGACTGAGTCTCATTATACTGAAAGCTTACAATGCTGAATTTCAAAATACTGAATTTTAAGCCATAGACATGATGTGTGTTTCCCTTGGTTTACCGTCATAATTATGAGTGAAGGTTTGGTGACCACGAGATGTCAAATTATGGTTGGCTGAATCCTGTGTTGCCGAATCTTCATGTGTGAGAGTCCCATTTCTGTGAATACACTGTGCATTCGCACATATGAGGTTAATCTTATAACTAGAGATCGTGGTACAGTGGGGATCGGGAAATTTACCCTTTTCCCCACTGTTGTGTGATCTTGGAGTTGGAATATATAATATACAGGAGGTGTGGGGGCACAGCCCCCCCACGGAGGGTGCAGAGGGGCTTCCCCCCTGCAAAAAAGTGTAGTTCAGTGTTGTGCAGTATGTTTGCACTGATGACAAGTAGAACTTACATTATTGGTTTGAAAGGGGTAAGGAAAGCAGTATGTCAAATAATGCCGAATTTGAATAATTGGCATGATGTTCGACATACTGACCTAGTAGGTATTCCGTGTTTAGTGTTGTGGTTCGATGCAATGAACATTTTTTGTTTTGTCCGTCGCAATTTTGATAGTAAACCAATCTGTGACTTGCTTGTGATAAAAACACATTACTGTAACTTAAAATCCAGACTATCAAAATACTCATAGTAGGGTAGAAAGTAGTGTTGTAGTGTTTCTAAATGTGTCTCTTTACATTTAAATATGTTTATATTTTTACATTTAAATATGTCTCTTTACATTTTATGGGAAGTATCTAAAGTAATATAGCAGACATTTTGTGTGCTCCCCGCAATAGTGACATTGTGTACAGTACTATAAGGTAAGTAAAAGGTATATGCCCTTTTCCCCACTGTAGTGCGATCCTGGAGTTAGTATATATAGTTAGAGGACGGTGGGCACAGCCCCCTACCTAGTATGGTTTTATATCTTCTGGTTTCTTTTAAGAGGATAAGTAAGTAGTTTTTAAGTTTTGTAATGAGTTAATCATTGGTGTTGCAAGTGTGCATATCTACAGCTTAAAATTTAGTATTTTGAAATTCAGCATTGTAAGCTTTCAGTATAATGAAACTCAGTCAAATGAATTTTCAGTATTTTAAAAATTAGGTATTGTGGGCTCAGTGAAATAAAATTCAGTATTTTGAGTTTTCAGTCATGTGAAGTAGATCTATATATATATATATATATATATATATATATATATATATATATATATATATATATATATATATAGGGGTCTACTTTGTTTCATTCTATCTCATTTCACTGCATTTCATTTAACCCCGACCACATCGCTGAAAACACAAATTACTGAATCTCATTTCACTGAACTGAACTTAGTATAATATGGTACTGTGTAGAATACTGTAAGGCAAGTGAAAGATATATGACCTTTTTCCCACTGTAGTGCGATCCTGGAGTTAGTATATATAACTGGTGGGGTGTGGGGGGGGGTGTAGCCCCTCACTTTGTTTGTTTTATATTATATTTTACCAAAAACTTCAAAACAACACATTTTAAACAGTGGACATGCATAGTTACAACACCAGTGACTAACTCTCTCCAGAAGACAATATGTGCTCAAACTAAATGCGGGGCTAAACCTCCTACACCCCCCCTAACTATATATACTAACTCCAGGATCATACTACAGTGGGGAAAAGGGCATATATGTTTTACTTGCCTTAGAGCACTCTACACAGTGCCATGTATACTAACTGCAGTTCAGTGAAGTGAGATTCAGTGAAATGAGTTTTTAGTAATTTGAGTTTTCAGCGAAGTGGTCGGGGTGAAATGAAATTCAGTGAAATGAGATTCATCTAAACAAAGTAGACCTATATATATATATATATATATATATATATATATATATATATATATATATATATATATATATATATATACAGAGAGAGAGAGAGAGATATGTTTAGATATATAATATTTATTAGAGGCTGTTACTGCTCTTAGAAAAGGGATGTTGGACCATAGCAGTAGACAGCATACTAAAAGGAATGAAATTTCTAAAGCAATGTACAGCTTGCTGCAGAACTGACTTAAAACAGTCACTATAATTTCTGACTTGCCCATTTGTTCCTATCCTGGGGTATGTGCAACTTGGGTTCTAAACCACTCCCATACACAAGGGCAGAAGATCCTCTCTGCTCACTGAGGTTCAGTTTTCTGTGTCTCATATTTCTGTTTCTTATTTATTTAAATCAGTCAAGGTTTAAATACTGCAGGTTGCTGCAGCAGTTAGATCACGCACAGCAGAATTTTGGAAAGCATATGAAGTTTAAAATGAGAAATGCGAAATGAATGATCTTGCCACTATGCCACATATCATGCTGTTTGACTGGGATAACAAAAACGAACTGCTCACTTAGCCCAGCCCCAAACTATCTGGCTGTCTCTGAAATATTATGCAAAAGTTAATCCAAGTTTCTAAACTAATTGCAAGCAATAAGTGAGATATGATACCCCAATGCAGCTGTGTATACTTCAGCAATCAGAATACCTTTTGCATCTTCAGAGGAAAGCTAGCCTTGTACTGAAGATATGAGACCATTTCAACACTGAATAGCACTACAGGTCTTTTGGTGTAGTAATCGTCTAGGTGGTTGTAGTTATTTGATTATTTCTGAGTGTTAACTAGGTTTGTTTCACTGGACTTTTTTTCCTTTTCAGGAGAAGCCTGAGGAAAAATCGTCATAAACAATGAAATTGGCAACAGTATTTAAAACATTAGCTACAAAACAGCTGAGGTAGCATTCTGTAGAGGTACAATGCAAAAAACAAATTATACAGTAATGTACATAACATATATAATTTGCAAGGGGTGTGGAGGATACAGGGTGTAGGGGAAAAAATGTAAAAAAAAATTACTCATACCTGCAAATTGTATAGATCAGCTCTAAGATTGCACTACAGTGAAGATAAGGGTAGATTTTCCAATCCTGACTGTATCACAATCTCCATTCAAAATATATACCTAGTTTGATCTTCTAAGGTCTGATGGTGTGCACACTCATTCTTTTAAACTCTCGATGTCCCTGTCTCTCTGGTTTTAGCTTCGTTGTTGTGATAATTCAATAAAGTATCTATCTATGTTTATATGTGTGTGTGTGTGTGTATATATATATAAATATATATATATATATATATATACACACACACACACACACACACACACACACACACACACACACACACACACACACACACACACACACACACACACACACACACACACACACACACACACACACACACACACACACACACACATGGGTCCACTTTTTAATTTCAAAATACCAAAATCTCGAATTTTGAGCTACCGAACTCAAAACATCGAGATTTTGGAATCGCGAAAGTGAAAAGTGAACCAAAAAAATAAACAAAACAACTAAATTAATGTTTTTCCAGGGGGGGGCAAGCCCCCCACACCCCCCTACTTTAATATACCAACTCCGAGATCGCCCTACAGTGAAGAGAATGGTAAGTGGAAGAGGAAGTGGGGGTACAGGGGGGCTTGCCCCCCTACAAGACATTATCTTAGCTGTTTTTTGTTTTTAATTTGTTAACTTTTTAATTTCATGATTCCAGTATCTCAACTTTCTGGGATCGGTATTTTGAAACTTGAGATTTTGGTATTTTGAAATTAAAAAGTGGACCCATACATACATGTATATATATATATATATATATATATATATATATATATATATATATATATAGCTTCATAGGTAGGTACTAGGCTATCGGCCCTAGGACCTATACAAGCCTATCCAAAAAGGAACCCTGGATTTCGCTACCCAAGAAAATTATTTTCCTGTGCCCCTATCGAGCAGAGCCACAGAGGTGATCCCCGGGGTGAATTTCCTATATTGTAGTTAATTTGCAAAACTTGGTTTAAAGGTAACGAGAGCACTCTCACTATGCCATGTATTTGCAATTTTCATGCCTACAGACCAAATAGCAATTCTGGTGAAATCTCCATATTTGTCAAAGAATATATTACCTCTAGCCACATCTCAAGGGACTCACAAACTGAACTCACTGAACTACAGTTCACTCTCTAGATAGGATTAATTATCAATAGCTTGTTACAGAACATCTTCTTTGTCACCTGATGACCATGTAAGATTTCTCAGTGTTCTAAATGATCTCCCTATTAGCAAAAACTCACTTATTTAGGTGTCTTTAACTACCCCTCAATAACTGGGACACCTATACCTCAAATGTAGGACATGCCCAAAAATTCCTAAACTTAATAAACAAAAATTTAAGTTAGCATAAATAAACCCATTAGATGACACAGCACTCTTGACCTGATCCTCACCAATATGGCCTTGGGTATCTCCTTTCCCAGTAAAATCTGACCAAAATCTTGTGACCTTCTCTTTAAACTTCCAAAAGTTTCTACAGCAAACTCCACTGAGTTTAAGGATTACAAACATACCAGATTCAACCTATTATGTGATGAAATATCAAAATACACTTATCACTGCACCTCCTCAGTCCTTAATCCAGCAGAAAGATTCACTAAATAATTATACACCCATTTAGAAAAATGTATAGAGTTGGCAGCCCCCTACCAGAACCAAGTATCATGGGAAATTCCAGAACCAACCACTCTGGGGGTCCACCACCATAAATAAACTATACAATAAAAGAAAGAAACTCCTTAATTATTAGGTAAATCCCAAACCCATCTTTTTAAGGATAATATCAAAAGCATTAAAAGCATAACAAAAAAAATCTGAAGAACACTGTCAGATCCACTAAAGGAGCCCATGAACTTTTTTAGCTAAGTTAAAAAACTAAAAAAACAATACTTTGCATTAGTCAGAACCTATTCATAGTAGGACCTCCTACTGACCCAACTGACATTGCCAATATACTTGCAAACAAATTCAGTGAAAGCTTCACCCCTGAGATTTCTATTCAAAGCCCCACAATAGCTGAATCCCAATTATTTCTTATTTATTTACTCTATTTTGTTTACTGGAGTAGAGTACTGACCAGAACTGACAATTTGCAAGCTCAGCCCAGATTACCAGGTTACGTACACAATAACAGTAGTACAGTAAGACTAATAGGATCAGAAGTATTCAGTTTATAATGCAGGTATTATGGGTGACATAAACGTGGTCCAGCCAAAAGAAGAGACATAATATGTACAAGTATAATGGGAAATTTAGCAGCGGAGAGAATAGAAATTGTAGAATAATCCAAAAAAGAAGACTTTGACTAACACAGCAACAAGCAGCAAAAAGCAGGGTAATAAAAACAAACTAAACTAGAAATAAAACAAGAATTTAATAACAAAAAGGTGAGCATTTTCGTGAAAAACTGCTTCCTCAGTCCTTGATACAAAACAACAAACCACAGCCATTATCAAGACAGCTACAGCAATCAACACACAGAAATCTGAAAACCAACTAACCAATAAAAACACATATAGCAGACACATAATTTAAATATGACATCAATAGTGACATCTGCTGCTCATTAATAAAACAAAGCTACTGAACCAATCAACACAATGAAGTAGGCCACGCTTACAAAGCACCGGCTTTAAAGAAATATTATAATTTAAACCAGGTTTAACATTGGCCTGCAGTTTAATAATCCAATGTAGCTCGCTGCACTCACTCTTATTCGCAATATCACTACCCCATAAATCCTCAGTTAACATTTCAAGGACAGCAATTTTTTAAAACAAGAGCAGAACCACATTCCACAAAATGTTTCGCTAAAGCATTAGCCATCCTGTTATTCCTGATATTCCCATACATGCTCTAAAATCCTGTCCCTCAGCATCCTATTTATTTTGCCAACATAGTCAGAGTCCCATGCTTGACACAAAGCCAAGTAAACAACGTTGGCACTCCTGCAGTTGGCATAGAAAGCAATGTCTATATGAGAATTACAGGTATGAAGATCAATACTACTAGTGACAAGCATAAACTTGCAGGCTTCGCAGGAACACCATAACATGGTTCCTCATGGATTACGAGTTCTGAAAATGCTGACTTACAGTGAAACCTATCCAGACCTCATTAAGTGTTGGCAATCTTTGAATCTGCAGCTGAGTTTCAACTATATGAAACTTTTGATACATTTTTTTCAAACCCCATGATGATCTGCTATTATGTGAGATTAAGAACCTTCAGACTGAGATTGCCACTAAGTTCTCTGCAGATCAAATTAAAGAAAGTCTGGATGGTTTGTATGACAATGTACTGGCCTATGAAATTAGACTTCAGATGACCAAATAAAGGAAAAGGAAAACACCCTGAACGAAGGTACTAGCAAGGTGAGAATGTTCATGAGGCTCAGTTATCATCATTATCAACCCCTTTTTCCCATTTTCTATATGGGGTTGGGGTGTCGTGTCAACTGCATCTTATATATGTCTGTATATTTTTTGCAGACACTTTGTAACATTGATTGGTTAATTAGGACAGAGCCATTAGTATAAAAGGTTTTATATTGTATCAGCCCACATCTGAGGAAGTAAGATAAATGAAAACGTATTGTGTGACGTTAATGTAGGTTGTGCTTAACGTAGGTTGTGCTTTGCGTTCATTAAATTCCAAATTGTTTTGCTGGTACCACTCTGTGCTTTATTGTTTTACCTTCTTGGTCATCACTTTATTTCATTTTATTAAGTTTTGATTTGGTGACCTGGTGATCTTTGTTTTTTGTTTGTGAGTTGTTTTATCATCATGGAAGGTGAAGCGAGCATGGACAGGGATGAAAGGATTAACAAGGAGGAGATTGGCCAAACCAGGAAACTGATTGGCCAATTATCTCAACTGATTGACCT
Organism: Protopterus annectens; assembly: GCF_019279795.1. Classification (NCBI taxonomy): domain Eukaryota; kingdom Metazoa; phylum Chordata; order Ceratodontiformes; family Protopteridae; genus Protopterus; species Protopterus annectens. The sequence continues at coordinate 955,549,537 of NC_056728.1, forward strand.
CCTAACTCCATTGAGCCAATCGATGGCAGAGTGTGTCAGCATGGCTTTTGAGGGGGGAACCAGGAAGTAAACGGTCAGCAGAAGCGGCGTCAAGATGCACGTAATGGTGGGGCCTCTTCCACAAACAATTCTAGCTTGAAAGGCATGGATTTTCGCAATACACCTAGGATTTTAGCAGCAGTAGGAGAGACAAATAACTGTGGTGTTGGAGGTGAACCTATGGATGTACACAGCCCGTGATTTTGCCACCTAATATGGGACAGAGTGAAACTGCAATGGATTTTCGTAACTGGCTACAAGTTAGTTTTTCGGCAGACTTTAAAAATAAAACTGTCAGACCTGAGCCAGTTTTGGAGAGTTATAGAGTTAAATTAGTTAGTTTTGAAAAATTGCTTTACAAATTTAAATCACTGGATATTGAAAATGCATACTTAGCAGAATGTATTTCTGAAAGTATAGTCCCTAAAGGACTAAGGATTTTTAAAATTCCTAAAAAGGTTGTGTCTGGAAGTAATATGCATAAAGAACTCATAGAAATTTATAATAGATGTGGGCTTGATGTACTGAAATGTATGATAGTGGAAAATAATAGGTTAAAAGGTGAATTGTTAAATGAAGTAGATGTTTTAAATGAATGCATAAAAAAATGATTTGATTTACACAATTCCTGAGGAAAGAAGAAAGTATAATAATATTAAAAGTGAAATAGATGGACAGTGTAATGAACTTATTAAACGGAAAATTAAAAAGCTTGAAAGAGATATGAATGATTATAAGAATGATAGTGCTTATCCCAAACCTAAAACAGGTGGAAGACACTGAGAATCAAGGAACATGGAAGTGGAAATAGGGAATGGGAATGTGAGGGTAAGTGAACGTGTGGCAGATTGGGATGATTTTGGGGTTGACCAACCGTTAAGAAGATCTGAAAGGTTAAAAAACAGGGATAGATATCAAAACCAAAAACAACAAAACCCAAATTTTCGGGGGGAAACAAGAAGGGGGAGGATGAGGTATTGAGTGTTAGTAGTATTAACCACCCCGACTTAGAAGTAGTAGAATGTGTTCAAGACAATACCAATCCTTTTAAATTTACTAAAAATGATTTTAGTATTTATAATTTTAGCCATGTAATTTTAACAAATGAGCACTTTAGTTTGTTAAGCAAAGGTATTAAATGTATTCCTTGGAACAAAGGAAACCTTGCCAGAACCTTAATGGATATTAAAGAGTTCACAAGGAAAATTCATTTTCAAACTATTTTTAGCCAAAATACTAATTATGAACCGACGAGAATGGTCAGGAAAAGTGTGTACAACCCCCCTCTCCACCCTCAAATAAAAAAACTTGGAAAATTTAATAGAAGGAGGGATTAGGAATAGTTTTAATAAGGTTAAATACAGGAGCAACCTGGACCAACTTGAAAGTAAGATTTTAAATGAACTCAGGGGTGACAAAAACCTAAGAATTATGAAACCGGACAAGGGAGGAGGAATGGTTTTCATGGATAGTATGAATTATGAGGATAAAATATTGACATTTTAATGGATCCTGACAAATATTCTAATGTGTCTATAAACAAAATTAACATAGCCTATAGACGTATAGACATTGTTTTAGAAGATTTGTTGGTAAAAAGCTTAATAGATAGTAAAACACTTGGGTTTTTAAAAGAAGAGAAGCCTAGAATACCCACTATGTTCGGGATTCCGAAAATATATAAGAATGAATTTAACCCAACCTTGCATCCCATAGTCTTGGCTGAAGGATCCAAAACCTTGCCACTTGCCAAGTTTATTGATGGAAAATTAAAGGCAATCTGGGTTAAGAGGTGTAATATATTAAAGGACTCATGGGACTTTCTAAGAGGCTTAAAGCAGGATTTATGGAGTGAGGATTTAAAATTCTTGACTATAGACGTATTTGACTTGTTTCCTAGTATACCTCATGAACAAGGACTAAGATTACTAGAAGAGATAGTCTTTGAAGACAACACTTTAAGTCATAATGAATGTATAGTAATTATGCAGTTACTTGATCTGGTCTTAAAATATAATTCTATTTATTTCAAGGGAGAATATTTTCACCAGATAAAGGGAGTAGCAATGGGGGCCCCTTGTGCCCCTACTTACGCTAATCTGGTACTGGCCAAGTGGGTGGAGAAATTTGTTTTACAATCTGAATATAGTAAGTGTTGGACTCAATACAAGAGATTATTGGACAATATTTGTATCCTCTGGGTTGCACCTACTGATCAAGTTTTATTATTTATTAAGTTTTTAAATGAAAGTACTGATTTTTTAGAATTTACTTTTTAGTTGAGTGAAGACACTCTACAATTCCTGGACTTTGAAATTTACAAAAAAGATAATACATTTCATTCAAAGGTTTATAGGAAAAAGACATATTCTAATTCCTACTTACACTACAAGAGTGCTCATCCCATGCATTATAAGAGAAATATTGTTAAAGGCCAGTACATCAGGTCATGTAGAATGACTTTGAATGAGGATGACCTCATTAAGAAAATTAATATTCTCAAGAATATGTTTAAAAATAGGAGCTATCCTGACTGGTTATTAGAAAAGACGGAGGCTGAAGTACTGGAAGGTAAGAAGGGGAAATTTAAGCCAATTCTTGGAACAGAAGTTGTTGAGGACGAGGTAAATACAAGAAGGTGAGATGGAAATTTTGGTAATGCTTTGGTACTTGAGTATAATGCCAGTTTGAAAATATTGAGAGAGGTGGTGGAAAATGTATGGAATAGATTTATGGCCTTTACTGATTTGGACAATGTTTCGAAAGTTAATTTGACAGTAGTTTATAAAAATTCAAATAACCTAAAAAAGTTATTGGAAAGTAATCAGAATGTGTGGCATCCTAATGGTAGAACTAGGAAAGGAACATTCAAATGTGGACATTGTTCACAATTGTACATATGTTATCAATAAAGAGGAAGTTTTCATAGAAAGTAGAAAAATAAAGTTAAAAGAAAGGGATTACAATAACTGTGATTCTAAAGGCCTAGTATACCTTGCATTGTGTCAGGTATGCCAGGCTTTTTATGTTGGGAAAACAGAACAGGAATTAAAAAGGAGAATCTATGAGCATATGTATGACATACAAGTAAAAAAGGAAACAAATGCACTTTATAAACATATAAAGGAATGTCTGGTAGCACAATTTGTATTTTATGTTATTGAGAGAGTGAACATTGATGCAAGGGGTGGGCTTTGGGAGGAAAGAATAGAATATAGAGAGTTGTATTGGCAATTAACTCTGGAGGCGAATAAAGTTCCAGGTCTCAATGAAAATATATCCATAGCCCCCCTTTTGAAAATGAGATCTGCAAAGTTGTAGCAGATGGTTACATTATGTGTTCACATTTTTTTAGATGTGGTTTTAAATGTTTTTTAAATTTTTTTTAATATATTAAAAAAATGTTCAAATGGTTTAATATATATATATATTTTAGGAAATCAATTTTATTGTTATTATGCAAATATTCATTTTAACGTATATATTATAATACAAATCATTTTTAACATATATATTACATTAAAACTTGATTTTAACATATACTTAATGTCGGGTATGTCTCTGGACAAGCTGAGGTTTCTCATTATTTTCTTGGCCACTAGATGGTGCTAGATGAATTGTTTAAATTCTCCAATAGTATTTTATACATTTCTGTTAGGGTTACCACCTGTCCCACTTTGTGAGGGACAGTCCCTCTTTGAGCAGTTGTGTCCTGCAAAAAAAGTGTAAAAATGGCAAATGTCCTGAGATTTTACAGCAAAATTATTTCCTATATTTTATGTAATAGTTGCATAAAACAGTTATTCTGTGCCTGAAACGCCTAAGTGTTATAAGAAACAGAGTAAGCAACTAAAATGTTACAAGAATAAGCTTTTATTTAAGCCAAAAAGTGAAGTTCAGTCTTTTGTATTGGCCATGGGTATGTTTTGGCCTGCAAAATCTGACATTTGTACCAAAAATGTCCCACTTTGGGCATTTGAAAAGGTGGTAACCCTAATTTCTGTGTCATGGTTCCCATTTAATCTTTTTTAAATTAGATGTATATTTATAGTAGATTTATTGAAACAAGTAGTTACACGCCCTTATGATTCAATTTTAAACTATTTTAAATTATTGAACTGCAGAACTGCTGGCAAAAAAAACAAGTAAACCAGAAGCCAAAAATTTAGCGCTTTCATCCACTGTTTAATACGTGAACTTCCTCAGAAACATTTTCAAGTGATTTCCAGTTCCTTAAATAACTTACTAAACAGGAAATGACATCATGACCAACAAACTGAAAAAATAAACAAATGTGATTTTCTACAAAAATGAAGTATTATCATAATAATAACAAATAAAATAAATATATATATATATATATATATATATATATATATATATATATATATGAATGTATATACACATATATACACATACATCTGTATAAATGCAAAAATACAGTCATAAAAATGCAATGTAAATTCAGGCTGTGTGAATAGCATAATAATCAACTTGAACATATGAAATGCATATCCAAAGACCTCTCCCCCGTAGACACAACAATCACATGCATGCACACACCCGCACACATACACACACACACACATATGGACATATAGACATGTACCCCCCCCCCACACACACACACACACACACACACACACACACACACACACACACACATACACACAAACACACAAACATAGAACTAAACAGTCACTTTGAAAATATAAAATACACATGTAAAAAAAATATGTATATGTGAATATCATAAAAAAATATATGACAATATAAAAATAATGATGATATATACACACAAGTACACACACCGAAATGTATATAATATAATATATATAAATTGTAATATATGCATAAAACAAAAAAATATGTATAAATATGAATAATGTAAATCATATCATGTCTCTGAAGGGAATCAGAGTGATATGAACATGTATGTGTGCACACATGTACAACTCACACAAAACACACATGGATCACATGCATATGGTCTCAAACACCTATCTATATTTCAAAAAACATTTTACATTAATATAATCATTGAGACCAGGCAACCTATCAGCCCCCAACAAAAGTTGCCACAATGTCTCCTTGCATTCTAAGACACTGTTTAAATCTCCTCCAAATTCACTAGTGTTGATTTTTTCCAAAACTGAAAATTTAAATTTCTTAAAATCTCTACATGTTGAAGAATGTTTGGCCAAAGAATTAAACTGATCTTTGTTTTTTTGTTTTTTATAGCCAAATTGTGCTCATAGATTCTTCTTTTTAGAAGCCTTTTAGCTTTTCCTATGTAATAATGTTCGCATGAAACACAACTGACGATGTGAACAACATAATCGGAATTACAATTGTAATAACTCTTAGACCAAATGGTATAATTAAGAGATTTTTATGAATACACTAGTACTGTTACTAATAAATCTACACTGCCTACAGTTATTGCATGCATAAGTACCCCCCTTTTTTATATTTTTATATTGTCATATATTTTTTATGATATTTACATATACATATATTTTTTTACATGTGTATTTTATATTTTCATAGTGACTGTTTAGTTCTATGTTTGTGTGTGTGTGTGTGGGGGGGGGGGGTACATGTCTATATGTCCATATGTGTGTGTGTGTGTGTGTGTGTGTGTGGGTGTGTGCATGCATGTGATTGTTGTGTCTACGGGGGAGAGGTCTTTGGATATGCATTTCATATGTTCAAGTTGATTATTATGCTATTCACACAGCATGAATTTACATTGCATTTTTATGACTGTATTTTTGCATTTATACAGATGTATGTGTATATATGTGTATATACATTCATTTGTATATATATATATATATATATATATATATATATATATATATATATTTTTATTTGTTATTATTATGATAATACTTCATTTTTGTAGAAAATTACATTTGTTTATTTTTTCAGTTTGATGGTCATGATGTCATTTCCTGTTTAGTAAGTTATTTAAGGAACTGGAAATCACTTGAAAATGTTTCTGAGGAAGTTCACGTATTAAACAGTGGATGAAAGCGCTAAAGTTTTGGCTTCTGGTTTACTTGTTTTTTTTGCCAGCAGTTCTGCAGTTCATTTTTTTGTTTTGTTTGGTTGTCAGTAATTTTAAATTATTTCAAACAGTTAGTGATGTGTATTTATATGTTGATTGATTATGCATGTATATTTTTTGCAGACACTTTGTAACATTGATTGGTTAATTAGGACAGAGCTACTAGTATAAAAGGTTTTTGTATTGTATCAGCCCACATTTGAGGAAGTAAGATAAACAAAAACATATTGTGTGACGTTAACGTAGGTTGTGCTTTGCGTTCATTAAATTCCGAATTGTTTTGCTGGTACCGCTCTGTGCTTTATTGTTTTACCTTCTTGGTCATCGCTTTATTTCAGCATATTTATAAAACAACACATAACCTTTCCAAGTTGTACCCAGAAATGTGCATTACTACCCTATCATCTATTTACTGGAACTTCCTAAATATCCTTCCCTTAGCCGATGCTGTAAATTAATTCAATACAACTTTTCTAAGTATTCTAAATAGCCTTGCACCTCCTAGAAGGAAGAGATTAAAAACAAAAAATGCAATTTGGCTTTCCAAAAAGAGTAGAATGCTAATGCAGGATAGAGGAAAAAGCATGGAAAGAATGGCAGAAATATAACACACCTCAATATCTTGAAAGGTTTAGAATGCTTCACAATCATACTGAAAAGCAAATAAATGACACAAACTATACTATTATAACTTTCAGAATAATATTAAACACAACCCTAAAACATTTTGGACATCTATTAACGAAATCTTTCATCCCAGCCAAAAATTTAACCCAAACCCTCGCCCAATAACTCACCATTCAAAACTGGAATACAGATCAACTAATTTTTTATATGTGCCCAACAGCCACATATCACCACATCCACTTTCACCTTCAAACCTGTCCCCACATCCTATATAAAACTACTCTTAAACAAAACTTAAGCTGTGATTTTCTTCAGCTGATGACCTTCCAAGAGAGTACCTAAAAATAGCAGCCAATAGCATTGCCTGTCCTGTCTCAAAGCTTATAAATAGGTCAATCCTGGAATCCCACATTCTCTCGCTCTCTCTAGAAAAAGTCACACATTATCCCTCTGCACAAAGGAGGGAATTCAAAAGACATTAATAACTTTAGACCTCTAGCAATCTTACCTCCCCTCACCAAAATACTTGAAAAATGTATTCAAAAATAATTGATAAAATATCTCCTGCAGGAAGAACTCTTATCCCCTGCACAACTTGGCTTCCATCCTTGCCTTAGTGCTAGTACTACCCTTTTAATCTAGAAAGATACTGTTCATAAAGTTAGAGATAATGGCAAACTAGACTCTTTCTTTGGACGGCGCAGTGGTGCAGCGGTAGCATTGTCACATCACAGCAAGGGGTTCTCTGGTTCGATTCTCGGCTGGGGTGCCTTCTGTGTGGAGTCTGCATGTCCTCCCTGCATTCATGTGGGTTTTCTCTGGGTTCTCTGGTTTCCTCCCACATTACAAAGGCATGCGTATGGAGCATTTCTCACCAAGCCTCCGCTAAAAATTGGCTTTGTTCCAAGTCGGACTTTCCCGGTTAACAAATGATAAATTATTTCTAGACTTGCCTAAAGCCATCAACACATTTGTCATAGCAAACTTCTACTTCAAATGTCCTCACTAGGTCTCTCTCAGCCCACCCTTCTGTGGTTCAAAAGCTACCTGTCCAATAGGTATCAGTCAGTTAAACGGCAATCCATGCTCTTTCATTACTCCTCAGTCACCAACGGTGTACCACAAAGGCTCTGTCCTTGGTCCCATCTTCCTTAAATTTGCCACCAACACCCTGTATACATGCACACAACAGGGCACCCTAAAATAATGTGCAGATGATTCCACTATCATTTGCTCAAATGACAACATGGTGCACTCCAAAAAACTTACTTAGGAAGCTTTAACAGCCACTGAAATATGGCTTCATAAATCACAACTCATGCTCAACCCAAGAGTCCAAACTACTACTTTTTTCCCCAAAGCCCTCTCTCATGAAAAAGCAAAATTTAAAATCCTCTCTCTTGATAACACAACCACTGAAGTCACTTCTCATAGCAAATTATTAGGAGTGACAGTAGATGATAAGCTTACATTCAACCTACATATAAAAAATTGCATAAGAAAAACTCATCAAAAACTAGGGATGCTTTATAGAGCCAAAAACGTTCTTAGCAAGGCAACTGAAATTACACTTGGCACTACTTATCTCCTCCCCACACTTCTTTATGGTGCTTCCATCCTTACTAACCTCCAGGCTTCACAAAAATTAAAACCTGAACAATGATATAAGAAAGCTGCTAAATTTGCAGCAAATATCCTTTTCAGAACCCACAATTGTATAGCACTAAAATCATACACACTGGTTAGAACTGCCTCACCAGCTAACATACACGGCTTCTTATCTATCAAAGCATCTGCCTGTCCAACACTAAAAAATATTCTACACAATTATGTTCCAGTTGGTCATTACGATCCAGTGACCAAAAGCACCTGTCTGTCTACAAACCTAAATCCCTCCCTCACATCTTTCAAAACCACTCCGAAAGACTTGTTAGCTAAAATCTGGATCTGTTCTTGCTCAAAACCAGGATAAACTATATCCCTAAATGTGATCAAGTATATTCATTCCTTATACCACCTTAATCTCCCTTCTTCACTTACTTCCTTACTTCCATCAAATTATCTTCCCTGACTTTCTAAATATACCATAAGCCTGTTTTTCCCTTGCTTCATATTGCAATTCCTGTTTGTATTAGACTAGCTTACCTTTAATTTCTCTACAGACTGTCTAAAATTTCTATAAATATTAAATGATCGTCATATAACTTGTATAGATTCTTAAGCAATGTTTTATATTAACTCTAATTTGTATAATTATTTTAACTGCAGATGTTTATATTTTATTTTTGAATATTGTAAAATGATTGTTCTTAAAATGTTTTCTAATAATTTGGAGCTTTTCTCCACAGGCCTCCACTAAAAATGGACTTCTACCCAGTCAGACGTTCACGGTAATCAAACGTCAATAAATAAATAAATGTGCCTTTGGTTTTGCATTCCATTCTCCGATTCTTTGCTGAAGTTCTTGCTGAGAGTCTGCCTGTAATGCCACATCTTCTGCATACATTTCCTCCAGCCTGTTTGGTAATGTAGTCCATCATTATTATGAACAGCAGTGGACTCAGCTGAAACTTGGTGCACAAAACCCCCACTGGAAAACCCTCTGTGAGACCAAACACTGTTCATACTTGAGTCATTGGGTCCTTGTACATAGCTTGCACTAACTCTACCAATGTTTCTGGGACTTCAAACCACCACATGACTGCTCAGATCAGCTTTTTTGGGACCTTGTCATATTTTTTCAAAGTCTAGGAATGCCACATTGGAATGTTTCTTCATCTTTGGCTTCTTCTCAACTTGTGCTGAATCCTGATATGAACCCAAACTTCTCATCTCCAGTCTTACTTTCTACTGCTTTGCATATTCATTTATCAATCAACCTCTCCAGAACTTTCATGCAATGTGAAGGGAGTTTGATGACTCTGTATTGCCCACATTTGTTTATATCCCCTTTGTTGCTGAACACTGGCACTAGTATGTTTATTTTCTAGTCATCTGGGATATGTCTTTCCCACCACACTGCTATGAGTACCCTCAGGAGCCATTTCTCCCTGTCTCAAGCAGCATCATTATCGTATCTGCTGTGACCCCATCTGAAACTGCTGCTTTCCCCGACTTCATTTCCTTTAGGGCTGTTCTTACTTCTATGGTGGGCTCCTCCTCTTCTCTCATCATTGGCTGTATCTGGGGCAGTACAGTTTCTGTGAGGTTTTCTTCATTCAGAAGCTGCTGGAAATACTCCTGCCATCTTCCTTTGATGTCCTGTGGACTAGTGAGCAGGTTGTTGCTGGAATCCCTTATGAATGGTATCTGACTATCTTCTTTATCTTTCTGTCTTTGCCTTGCAACCTGATATAGTTTATTTGGGCCATCTACTGACTTACTTTCCAGAAGCTGGTAGAGTGCCTCTGATGCCTTGTTCTTTGACCATTTGGCATACTAGTTAAGGTCTTCTCCTCCCATGCACAAGATACAAGGTTCAATACTAACCTCTGGCCAATGACTGGAGACTTGAATGTTCTCCCTATGTCTGTGTGAATTTTCTCCTACCTCCAAAAAACATGCTGAGTGTTTCCATTTCAAACTCATCAAAGAATGGAGCTGTGGGCAGAGACAAGAGTTGTATAGACCAATTGCTTGGGGCATCTACTGTAGTTTGCAGTATCCTCATGATAGGAGAACACAGATCACAGATTGCATGCTGTAGCAGGGCTAGCCACTCGGTGTAAAATATGGCTCTAGGTGATTTGGTCAGAAGGCTCAAAGACCATGGAATACCTATGAATCTATTATCATTCAATTTAGCAGAAGTGGCTTTACCCAAGTTATCACAAATCAAAGGATCATAGATAATACAGGGCAGCTGGGCCTTGCAATCATTCACAACATGCCAGTACTCACCCTTTAACTAGTACTCACCCTTTAACTAGTACTCACCCTTTAACTGCACCTCCTTTTGGAGTATTTCTAGGCCAGACATGCTAGGAGTGAATTTGTGACTACCCATCCAATCATCTAATTCCCTGTCTGAAGGAAGGTAATTTAACACACTGCTTAATTTGCACTAGGAGTCTGTTCCAGAGGTCGAGAAGGCACTGTCCAATGAACCTGTCTCTCCACTTTGTTTTATTTATTAGCTGATGAAGATTTAAAACTCTGGCTCTGATATTTGTAGGACTATTTCATTTGTGGGGATACATGAGATCTAGGACCCTTTGGTCTCTAATGGCATGGAAGGCAAGCATATATCGCTTCTCAGGAGTCTATAAGATACTGTGTAAAGGGACAGTGTTTTCAGCCTTTTCTGGTACCTTAGGGATTTTAAGCCAGTTATTTTTCTCAGGTAGGATCTTCAGGAGTTTTTCTAATTGCTTGAAAAGTCTAGTAAAGTGATCCTAAAGTGGACATTATATTCGATAATTGATGTAATCAACACTGACTATAAGGGGACAATGACCTCTTTAGATCTGGATGATACGTCAATTAACTGTGATAAACAGAAGGGCTTTCTATGTATTTTCATTACATGATGATCAAAGGAGAGGGATTTATCTAGACAGGTTCAAAGGTCTTTAACAACATTCTCATTTTAGAGTGTGGTGTTGTCTATGTTGTATAATGGTGGAGGGATTGTCTACCAATTGTGACAATATTGCATGTTTTTAGCATTTAGTATGAGTCCATTTTTAGTAAACCAGCTATTTACTAATGTAAGTTCTTGTCAAAGAGCGTGGGCATCACAGGAAGACTTCACAACGCCTCGCAATTTACAGTCATCTGTAAACTTACTTAGAGGTCTTTGTTCTTGGTTTGGAGATCATAAAAATAAAATAGTGAACAAACAAGGTCCCAGCTCTAAGCCCTGTGGGGCACCATTATTCACCTTCATACTGATGAGGTATCTGCTACCCTCACTGTATGAGTTCTAACTTTAGCCACTATGCTAGCCATCTTACCATAGAGGAATATATTTATACTGCATTAAGCAGCTTAGCTATGCTAGCATGGGGGTGTGTCAAATGCCTTGCCCAGGTCAAGGTATGCTGTGCAGACAACATGACCACTGTCAACAGCCTGTTTTATCCTTTCAAAGAAGTTAACCAGATTAATTAAACAGGATCTCCCTTTGACATAGCCAAGCTACTGTGGGTCTACCCTAATGAGATTTTTATTATTATAGTTTATTAGGTCAGTTATGATATGTTCCGTGGCTTTGCAACTAAGACTTGTCAGGCAGATGTGCTTGAAATTCCTGGGTCAGTGATGGAGCCACCCTCGTGGAGTGGCATCACTACTGTTGTGCACCAAACCTCACAAACACAGTCAGTGTCTGCACTCAGGTTAACTAATATAAGGAATGGCTCTGCCAGGGCTTGTTCAGTGTTGTTTTTAAACAGCCAGTAACAGACTTCCAGTTCCACAACGATTACATTCAGAGCTTAGTTACAGAGCTCTGTTCTCTCCCCCATTTTAACAGAGGATTTAATGCCCTTTGGTTTCACCAAGTTGTCAAAGAATCTTTTGAGTAACACGGGATTGTAAATGCTTGTCATCTTTTATGTCACACTGTAAATTTCAGCAGAAGAAGGGATTAACACCTGCCCTTGCAGGATCTCCATGTGGACTAGACATTGTTGCAGAAGATCAACAGGGAACTGTCATGCATCTGACCTCTATATCCATGGAAATGGAGTCCATTAATAAAAAATTTGACATACACACTAATAGTGAAACTTCAAAAATAACTTCAACCTTGGCTGTGTATGCTGAGAGGAACGATAAAAGAAGGGGTGATGTGGAGGCTACCTTAACTGCACACATGGATCAGCTGTCAGAGCATATGGTACATTTATATATGACCTGCAGCAATGAGTACAAAAACCTGAAGTAAAAATGGAACTTAGTAAACCGATTGGTTATAAATACAGGAGTCAAAGAAAGAATACCTGGAAAGTAGGAGTGCCAGAGAGGGTGGAAGGGGCAAGCTGTATGAAATAAAGTATTACAAGATTTTACAATGGAAAAGGCACTTTGGATTCCACTCCATGGTGTCTGAGAGCACAATATCCTAGAACAATAGTGGTCTGCTTTCTGAGCACTGTAACTAAAGAGCAGCTATTACATTAATTATGGAAACCAGGCATAGTTTGTCAATATTTGGGTCAAGAGTCTTCACTGAGCAGGACGTCTGCATGAATCCTCATCATCACAAAGTGAAATTTTGGGTCACTTTGAAGATTTATAAAGTCATTAAGTGGAAATGTAAACTACTTTACTGCTCAGTCTTTAAGGTGGCTTTTCTCCAGGATATGGTGTATTTCACTTCACCAGAAAATGTCACACAAAAGCTCCAACAATCAGAAATAACTCCATTACAGGATGAGTTACTGTTATGAGATATAAAAATGAACCATCTACTAGTGCCCATTCAACTCTGCACAGGCAACTCTTTACCCTTTTCAAAAAAATACATGCAGGTCAAGCAGAAAGTGCCACATGTAGCCACATGAGTGTGGCACACTTTGACTGGTCACATGAACAGTTTAAAATTTTGTAATGGCCATACTTTGCTGTGTGTCAGTGAAAGACTATTGTGAACAAAGCTTACATAAGTTTATTTGTAGTTAGCTGAATCTGCAAATTAATCAAAATGGCTTTGCAAACTGGCGAAGGGCTTATTGCACTGTAATCTTGTGTATGGAGAGTTACTTTACATATCAACTTTTATCTACACACATCATCAGCTGGCTACTGTTTTGGCAGAAATTAAGTGTTTTGTTTATACATCATTGGTCTTCAAACACAAATCTCCCAAAGTTCCCACATTCAATGGAATGTTTATATAATGTATTGGTTTCCCTTTTATTATTATTAATATCATATAGATGTTCATAAACCTGAGTTTTTACTGTATGTTCAGTTTTACCAATATAATAACATGCACAACTTTCACATTTCGCCAAATAAACTATTCTGCAGATTTTAATTTCTCTTATTCTTATTTCCTTTGCACTTAGTCTTGCTTTTACTCATTATTTCTCCTACCTTTCATATCAACCCCACTTATTACTTCTAACAAATACTTTTCCCACTCTCCTCTCTCATCCTCCCTATACACTATTTGAATTTTCTACTCTTGACAATTTCTTTATGAGTAAGTAATAAACTCTTACACTTGTAACATGTCAACATTTTTCAGTGCAACATGATATTGTATTTTTCTTGTTTAAGTGATGGTATATGTGTATTATTTTACGGTTCCTACTGTATAATCAAAGACACAATCCTTCAAATGTGTCTTGATCAAACTTGAAAGCACGAAACAGCAAAATAGCGAAACGACATATAAGTGATTTCTTTCCCTGGGAAAGAAATCACTTGGCCACCTCTTTTACTTTGCTGTTTTCATCACTGTAGTTCGATCTTGGAGTTGGTATATTTAAGTAGGTGGATTGTGGGGGGCACAACCACCCACATCAGGGGTGTGGAGGGCAAAAACCCACACTTTATGTAATGTTTTGAAGTTTTTATTTTATTTTTTTTTTGTTTGTTTATGAAACAGCGATTTTTTTCTCTTGGTAAAAAATCACTGTTCTGAGTGTTCGGGATTGTAAGCTTTCACTTACATGGGGTCGATAAATCAGCGTTCACTTTTTTAAGCATTCGCTGATTTAATATAGACCCTTATTTTACATGTTATATGTGTATTAATATTTATATTAACCTATGTATTTTCAGTATACTGTAATATGATGTCAGTTTTCATCTGTGTATATGTATTTTCTGTTGTTTTACTTACGGAGCTTTTCTCTCTGCTGAAAAATGGAAAAAATTATCCATTTGGACTTTCCTGATAAACAAATGTCAGTAAATAAGTAATAAATATTAACCTGTATTTTCTTATTTAAAATGTTATTGGAATTTGGTTTGATCTCTAATTTAAAAAAATCTATGCATTTAGATATCTTGAGGTGACCATCCAGTATATATGTACTTTAATCAGAAGTGCTGCCAGGGATGTTTATTTGTTAAAGCAATGTTATCCTCCTATTCTTGTGGTTAATGTAGAAATCCACTGCTAGAATGTTAATGATCTCTGCAAGAACTGGAAGAGAAGGAAAGCATTTACCTTTCTCCACTTTTTTAAACCCCCATCTACTCTGCCTACAGGAAACGCACATATATGAAGCCCATGCTACTTTATTAAAAGGGCTGCACATGTATGGTTATTATTCCTCTTTTCCCTTATCTTGGAGAATACAGGCAATTGCTGCTTTGAGGAAGGATATTGCCTTCCAGTGTATTGATACCATAGCAGATGATCAGGGTAAATATGTGATTGTAAAGGGGCTGTTATCAGGGTATATGTTCTATCTCCCGCCAGACATAGCTAATAAAGATCTAGCTTTCTTAGTAAGAGAATGAGTGGGAATGCAGTCGAGTTTATTCATTTGAATACTGGAGTGGATTATGGTGGTTTCATCCATGGTTGTTTCAACTGGACCAATGAAATACTACTTGTTTCTGGTAGGAACATTTTTAAGAAATGTGTGGATATACTGGAGATGAATGATAATTACACTATTATGAGTAATAATATTAGCACATATACTTACTTCTCATCAAGGTATTAAACTTTTTTGAGAATCAAATCATTTTTATAAGTGGGGAGCATTCCCATTTGGTGCAGTCAGTGACTGCTGTTCTCATTTTCTAGTCAGATCAGCTCCCATAAAACAAATCTTCAAATTATAACAGCATTTAGACATTGGAAGCTGAATATGGCCCTTTGTAAGTCTATTCTAGTTAGAGATATGATGGCTTCTATCTTTCATAAAGCTAAGTTGTTATGCAATCCTAGGGCATTGTCATTTGTGGATATATGGGATTCTTTGTAAAAGGAGCTAGTGACTTCCCTAAAGTCATATACAGAGGGGGGGGGGGTTAAGTTTTCTTTTAAATTAAAGATTGTGTAAGTTATAGCAGGACCTCCTACTGACTCAAGACCAGTAGTAGAAGAGAGTTATAAGTAATGAGATAAGAGTCAAAGTCATAAAGGGGCAGGTAGAGATGCTGATTTCTTTTAAGGTGGAACAGGCATGCTTAGCCTTCAAGATCAAAGACTTTGATCATTCCCCTGCAGGTAACAAATACATGGTCACATGACTCTATAACCAAAAGGATGATATGCAGATATTAAACATTAGACATTCATGGGCAAACAGTCTTAGTAATACCCCCTCAAGAAATTGAAGAGGCTTTTAGTCTTTATTACAGGGATTTGTACTCTGTTGCATAGGATTTTACTCCTTCTAGGGAGAAAATACTAGAATTGCTGTAGTCTACTCCATTACTTAAGCCAGACTAGTGTGATGCATCAGATTCCAGTAGGTACTATAAACAAACTTGCAATAGTAAAGACACCAGGTGAGATGGCATACCAATGGAAGTAAATAAATGGAGTGGGGCAAATTTTGTTAAATTTTTACTGGTTTGTGCAATGTTATACTACAGGGAGAAACACCTTTCTTCATTCCTAGACTGAGGCAATTTGAGTAGTTATTCATAAAATAGGTAAGGACCCCTTTATTCCATCTTCTTACTTTTAATTTGTGATTATAAGTTATTTATGGTGATATTAGTCAATAGACTGGCAAACATCATGCCTGGGATAATCCATACAGATCAAATGGGGTTTATGAAGGGAAGAGTCACTTTTGATAATTTGATTAAAACCATGTTAGTACAGGCCAAAGTAACCTCCACTTCTCATTCTTTTCTATTGACTAGCTTGGATACAAGAAGGTTTGTGATCAAGTTAGACGGAATTTTTTTTATGGACCCTACTTAATTACCTAGGGTTTTCCAGAAAGTTCATCCAAGTCTTACAAGGTCTTTACAAAAAAACTATGGCAAATTTAAAAATAAACAATATCCTTGGAACCCCAATTTCTATAAAACATGGTGCAAGACAAGGCTGTCCACTATCTATTCTTCTTTTTTCTATTTGTTTAGAATCTTTGGCATCCCACCTTACACAATTACCTATTTCTGGCTGTATTTATGGTCTACTCTACTGTAAGCTCTCCCTGTATACTGACAATTTGTTAGTGCTCCTTTCCAACCCAGAAGGTTGTTCCAGGAACTTCATCATTATGGGTATATTTCTAGGTATAAAGTCAATCCCAATAAAACTAAGATGGTTAAAATTGGTTATACCCAGTCTTTAAAGCTGGTGCAGTAATTTCCATTCTTAGACATCAATGAAACAATTTCTTACTTGAGACTGCAGGAGGATCCCTCTCTTTTAGGCTCCCTTGAAGCCACCTACGATAATATTTTGAGAAAGGTAAACAGTTACTTTGATACTTGGAAATTCTTTGCATGGATATGATACAGAGAGCTCATGCAGTGGCATGGCATATTCTCCCCTGTTGTTACATGCTAACCAAAAATGCTTTGTTCCAGTACCACCTATGTTTGGAAGAGTTTAGCATCCTGATTGAGGGATTATACATGGGCCAGAAATAGACCTAGATTAAGCTAGGATCAACTGTCACTTCCTTTGTTGAATGGTTCTGTTGGACTTACTGCTTACTTAGAGCTGTGTAGTCTGACTGCCAGGATTAAGGTGGTTGGGTGTTATTACTTCAGGGAAGACAGCTGACTGGCATTATCTTTTATCTGATTGCTTTGGAGGACATCCTACAATTTCTGATAAAATACAGTACAATAAATCATTTCAGCTGTGCTGTTACTCAAATATTTTAGTTTCTCTTACTGAGGCAGCAAGAGCAGGTTTTCACAGACCATAAATAGTGGATTTATTACCATGGGGTATTTATAGCAAGAGGCATTGGAATCCCTGGTCACTGCATATCTTAAGAACTCTGGGGAGGTACCCTAAACTTTGCTATTGGGAACAGTTGATGGGGGGGGCTTTTCCTGGGAAGACTTCAGAGTTGTTTATAATCTTCATCAACATCATGTGAGTTTCTATACTAGCCTGGTAAATAATTTGAAGCAAATGACGATTTATAGAATTATTAAGTATGATAGGCCATGGTGGGTTGATTGGATTCTATGAATCAGATCTGGTAACTTATGCAGTTAGTATGGTGTATAGCATTCTTATTTAGACTCACTGACAAATATAGATTAATGTGAGAATGGGAATTTTTTGGCTAAGGTAAATATGGCACATTGGGCAAATATACTTTCCCCAGAGTGGCTGCCAGATCCCAGAAATTTAGTTTTGTCAGTCGAAACTGCCATTTGAAATATTTTTATAATCCAGTTAGGTTGGATAAAATGCATCTTAATACTTTCCTGAATTGTTGGAGCTGTATCTATGGATTTCCAAGGGAATAGGCTCACATTTTCTGAGATGGCATAGCCATAGGGAATTTGAAGAATTCCTTACAGCTGGTGTGCAGTAGCATTTGGCCGCATCAGTTTGTGATAATGAAGCAAGCTTTTCTTTTGAGTGTCAGTCATACCTTTCCACTTGGCTCACCTGATTAAAGTATTGTAAATTTGATATTTCTGACAGCTAATAAATGTATTACAAAAAGAGGAAATCAGTTCAATGGCCCTCACTTAAAGACCTACTAGCTCAGTTGGATTAACTGTTTTATTGGAAACATCTCTGAGAGATAATACTAATGATTGCTTGCTTACACAGAAATGGCTCCTATGGCAAAACTAGCTCAAGACATTAGACAATGGTGACTAAAATCTGTAATATATATATGTATAGTTATATGTAATTACCATTTTTTGTAGTTTATTGGCTGTTGTGCTCATTCCATTGTATACATATATATTATATGATAAAACTTAAAAAAAGCCAAATACATTTTCAGGCAGTGTGGAGGAAGTATTTTTATTCTTGGAGAGCAAATTCAATACATGTTCTTTAGTGAAGATGAGGGGTGTGAGAGATTTAGGTATAAGGGGCTAAGATAGACATCATTGGGATAAAACTGTCAGTGAATGTGTTTTGAAATGTCTAGTAGAACAGAGTAGGTGATCCCATTATGAGTAATCAGGACAATGTTGGGAGCTATTTATTTTCCTAATATTGCTAAAGAAGAATTGATAAGTTTCTTTATCATCATATGCTAAACTAAGTTCATGTGCTGCTTTGGTATTTTTCCAAGTTTTTAACCAATATTCTGATGTTATTCTTGATATGGCAATCTTTTGAAGTGTTGTATACTGTTTTTTTTTTTTACTGTAGAGTTCTTTTCAGGACTTCATCGGAAGAACACTAATTTTAATTGATGGGAAGTGCTGGTTTTACTATTTAAAGCATTTATAGCTTTTTGTATGCTGTTCTGATGAAGTCCCGAATTTCCATGAACGACAGCACTTGACTGGAGATTTGTATTGAATTTTATTCTTTGAAGTGCCATTAAACTTGTCCTACTAGAGGTGGTTTTGGGCCATTTCCTATGAAGTATCCCAAAATAGTGGAGTTCTTGTTTATAGGGAGTTCATCAAGCATATTTAGGAACGTTACATGATTATCAGGGACACTGAAGGCATCCTATAACAAGCTATAAATTGATAATTGGTTACATTTAATGTGATTTGGAGCCCAAATAGTTTTGTTTCTGGGTCTCTGGGAATCTGCCTAGAGGTGAAATATGAAGATGCTTCCACAGCTGTCATCAGGTATGATGGCATGATTGGCACAAAACCCAGATATGCAGTGAGTGCTTTGTAAAGATTTAAACCACGTTTCAACAGTTAAACAGATATGGATATTTTCCAAATGCAGGAATGCCTCAAGGTTGGGCAGTTTGTCACTGAGACATCTGATACTGAGATGAACCAACTTAATGTGATCCTGTTTTGGATATGTTATGTTAATTATGTTGGGGTGCCCAACAGCTGGACTCTGCCTAAAAAAGCACTATGGGGATAACAAAGGACTATAGCTAGTATCTGAAGCCTTGGAATAAGAGATGCAGGCCATCCTTTGCAAACAAGAAGGACTGCTGTGCATTTTGAACCATGCAGACAAATACTTGATCCCCCTGGAATTACATCAACTATTAATACAATTATTGAAACCAATTATCTTTTCATTTCTTTGTACCTAGGCATAATTTTTGGAAAAGGAAGGATTCCATTCAGGACCAGAATCTTGCCTACATTGTTGACATGCATGAAGTGTTCTCCTATGTCTATCTGCATATCCCACAGGATTTAGCATCCCAAGTTGTTCACCTACACATAGACAACCATCATGTTGCAGTCATATTTATTAGGTAAAAAGGTCTTAAGAGCCCCTGTGATATAAGAGAACCTGGCATCTCAAAGACAACTCATTGTTACCCTGTCTTTGCTCATCTTAGTGAGAGAAGAATCAGTGTGCCTGAGTATAGCATTACTAATCATTAAAACATTTTTTTTATTTGTAGAGTGGTCTGGTGTACTGGATATGAGATAATTTAACTGTTGGCAATTCATTGTTGAAAGTATACCTGAAGGTGATGGTGCTGGATTTTCACTAAGACCTACTTTTCATGGATCTAGGAGGCTTTGGTAATGATATTTTTTCTAGTTTCAGCATAAGACATTTTAGTGTGGGTTGATGTAGAGAGTGTGGCTGTGTGTGTATTGCTCACAGTTCATGCTATTTTGTGAGACTGAAGCCTCCACATTTGCTAAATATTTGCATCTGTCACAAACAGAATCTCTTGTGCTGAGACAAGAGAGAGACACACTGGGTTAAAGAACACAACAAGAATGGGGAGTGTGGAAATTATTTTTCCAGCCACTTAGCTCTCTTGTTGAATAACCTAGAACTGACACAAACAAAAATAGAAATCCTGAGTAAAAAGCTGTTGATTGTCAGTAATTAACTAAAACCCGGGTCTATATCAGATAATCGAACTTTTAAAAGTTCAAACACCATATGGTCGAGACAATACGTTCGAACTCTTAAAAGTTCGAAAATCAAATGAAAAAAAAAACAGAAAAAACCTACCTGAAAGCTTAAGAAGGGGGGCAAACCCACCTGCACCCCTCCCACCCCCTGCTCTTTAAATATACCAACTCCGAGATCGCACTACAGTGCAGACAATGGAAAACTTCCATTGCCGCACTGTACAGGGATCTCCATTGAAACGTTCAAATTTTAAATGTTCGATCATATGGTGTCGATTTTATATGACGTTCGAACTTTTAAAAATTCAACAACGTGATAAGAACCCCTAAAACCCCACCTAAACATGGAAGCACTCAGAATTTTTGCAACTCACCCTGATTCTCCAGTCCTCTGACAGAGAGAAAAGCATGATTTAATTCTAAACGTTAGACCACTTAACAGGCAAAAACAATGCAGTTATTTGCTGGATTGACTGAATAACGCATAAAGAGCATACACCATTTTACCCAGATAAACAACAAAAACACTGATCAAAATAGTTTAATAATTTAAAACAGCTAAAACAGGTGCAAGATATCAACATAAGAAGGAAATCAGCTAAAAACAGATACTGAGAATTAAAATTAAATTAAAAACTGAGAACAAGAAATGAGAATTTTCAAACACTTTTACTGCTGTTTTTTTTTTGCACTACATGCAAAATATAACACATATCTTTGGTAAGGGACACATACAGTGTAAAAGGCCACTGTCATAGTGCTGGTGTACTGGTTACCATGCAAAGAAAGCTAGGAGATAATTCAACAAATAGCACAATATTAAAAATCATGCCAAATAGGAAAAATATTTCCTATGACCTTTACAAAAATAATTTTGCAATATTTTTTAATGGGAGGCAAGTCTCACAGTAAACCCTCCCCCCATGCATATTATCAACTTGATTATCATTGCACTTCAGGGCATGAGTATTTTTTCCACCTGCAGGGATCTTAGCCTACAATTTTGTGACTTGGTAAGCATAGTTGGCACTGGGAGTGCCCCCCTGAATACCCCAGTCCCTGTAGTACTAAATCAACTCACCTTGGGCTGCACACACACACACACACACACACACACACACACACACACACACACACACACACACACACACACACACACACGGTTATTTCTTTCCTGCAAGTGAGTTTTTTACATTGCGTGGGAGAGAGTACTGCACAGCATTTTTCAAAGTCATCAAGCCAGTTAGGACTTGCACTCCAAAATGTCACGAAGATATGAATGTCTTTTATTGGCATTTATCAGCAGCAAAAGCATGACATATGATTTTTACTAAGTTGTAAGGTATGTGTAATGTCCTGGTTAAGCATGTATTTCTGATTAAGAGACTTATTAACCTTTTAAGTGAGTTAGTGATGTCTGGCACTGAGCTGTTAATGAATTAATTCCTGTAGTCAAAAGTACAGGGTTTGAATCTTCCCACCTCTGTTTGCTTATGGTATGACTGCGAGCAAGTCACTCAGACAGTACTCCTTAGTCATGCTGAAAAGGGACACTTTCTAGACTGGGTTTACCTGACTAACAAATAGATAAAAAAAGTATTTAAAATTTGACCCTTTGACACCACCCCCCAACCACACACACACACACACACACACCTCTTTTTGGCTTTGTCCAGAATTCTTGAATAAAGAAATTAACATTTTTTTTGGATTGTTCTTCATGAAATCTGTGGCTTTCTGGACAATTGTTGTGGACTGCAGTCACTAAATGTCAGGTATATGAGTTTTAGACTTTGTTGCCTTCAGAAAATACTTGCTAATGTAACTTACTAAGCATATAAGAGAAAGTTTAAAATCTGTTCTTGATTCTTGGGTCATTGATTCTTGAGCTCAGAGGTTGGGAGGGCATGTGGGGTGAGATGGGACACACCGTATTGTTCTGAGAGTAGTGAGATTTAATGCATTTCTCCATCATTTTTATGCATTTGCTCATTTATTTTATCACAAGCAAACATCTGAATGTATGCAGTCGTACGAGGTGTTGTAATGGTATATGTTTGTTTGTGTTTGTGTCTGTATCCTGCATTCCAGAGTTGTTATGGTGTAAAGGAAGGAATTGTAATAAACAGGGGCTTCATCATAGGAGCCATGCTTTTGAGTACTATCCTTAATTTCCTTGGTTTGTTGACTGTGGACAGTGTGCTTATTTGTCTGTGAGTAAACCACACAGCATGAAGTCTATGAGTTTAATGTTAAAATATTGACTATGAATTTAATTTAACTTGTTATTTGCAGGCACAAGGGCGTGAAGTGCATTGTGTTGAGTTGCTGAAGTTTCGTACTTAGTGCAGATGACTTAAGACTATGAGCTGTTAATGAGCAGCTTTCTGTAGTGCAACTTTTGAGTCTTTGTTTGGCTAGTGTGAGCCTGAGCATGTTTTTTCATCAAACAGTAATCCTGGCCTGACCCTAAAGAAAGACACTTGTGTCCAGTAGGCTGTCCTAAACTGCAAATCCATTACACATTTGTCTTTTGAATTATTGCACCCTTCAGATATCCTGTGATTAGTGCTTCACTATATACTATTTGAATATGAATCCCTGCATATCTGTGTTGTAGTTTAGTGGATTACCAGACACATTTTCAATAAATGCAAGTTTCAAAGGCAGAGAAATTTATTGTTGCTCATTCTGTCTGTTTTCAATGTGAGGGTGTTTTGTTTTGTTCATCAAATAGCGGTCAGTGTTTTTCTTGTAATTTTTTTTAATAAAAGTTTTAAATTAAATCCAAATCTATGTGATTATTGTAACAGTAATGAAGAAAACAGAGTGCACACTGATAGATTTCAACAGTGTTTGTGGTAACTGGGGAAAAACAGCCAAGTAATGAGATACTGGTATGGCTAGATGGTGCCTGGCCCATTACTTTGCTTAGGCCCTATTTGCTCAAGATCCACATCTGTTCTTGTTGTTAGTCTGTTCCTTGTAAAATTATGGGCTTCTGGCAAATTGTTGCAGACTGCAGTCACTAAATAATGACAGGCATATGAGTTTCAGATTTTATATTGACCAGAAAATGCTTGATAATGCAAAACTTGTTACTCTATCAACTTTCTAAGATTTTGTTCTTTGTTTCTGATTCTTGAACTAAGAAGGTGAAAATGGCAGAAGGGAGTTGCACTGTATGATAATACACAATTAAAACAAAATAAAATAAAGAAACAACCAAAAGACCAGTAACCCAGTAGAATCCAGAAGTATTATATTCACTCTCTGACGTCTCGGCTGGAATGCCTTCAAAGGAGAAAACACACCCAAAAACACTCCATATAAATAGCACAATCAATTATTCAATAAAAATTTAATTAAAGAAAATCACAAGCATAATTAAAGGAGAACTCTCCAATTAAGTTCAGAATTCATACCATTAGGTATAAGAGTATCAAATTTAAGAATATATATTTATATAAAAGTTTATCCTTAAAATAAGTGTCAGTAAATTCACAATTATTACCATCCACTTTTTCTAAAATGGTGCCTTGTAAACCCACAGATGAACCCTAATGTGCTTGGTGAAAATAAACTGCCACAGAACTAGTTTCTTTAAGGTTTTCTATATCTCTGTATGAGTCTGACGTCATCGAGCTTTAATACATTTCTGGGCCATTATTTATGAATTTATTCATTCAATTGACCTCAAGCAAATATATAAGATGTACAGTTATACAAGTGGCTGGAACTGATGGGTGTTTTGTGTGTGTTTGTGTGCATGCTTACAAAAGTGTGTGGGTCAAAGATCAAATTATTTTCAATGTAGTGGGTAAAATGAAGTAATAATAATTTAGACGGGGAGAAACACGAAAGTTATTTATCATAGAATTTGTAATTAGAGATGCTGAGAAAAAAATATGAAAATAATTTGTTTAGTGTGTGTGAGTGTGTGTTTGTGCATGTGTGGTGGTGGGGGGAGGGAGTCCTGAACTTTTTCAATTTACTCTCAAGTCACTAATGTTTGAAGAGCTAGGTGTGTGGTAAAAAACATGATATATTACAACTGCTGTATAACTTTTTTGTTTTATAAATAGTGCCAAAGGAAAATTTTACATTGCAACTAAGTGACTATTGTGACAAGCAAATAGAGACTGTGGATATGAAAGAACTTATATAAAATTTCATATTTTAACCATGATCTGAATTTCCTTTCTAGCTGTCAGTAAATGTGTCCTGTTTTACCTATCTGTTCCATATTATGCAAGATAATTTTGAAGATGGGCATTTGTACATGGCTGTAGTTTTTTAATCCTTTGTCTAGTTGGTGTTATGGATGGTATGGTATTTATGATGTTGCAAGTCTGCTCTGACCTGTGCTGATTGATTGCTTAATGCTGTCTGGAGTTGCTTGCATTTTTTGGGATGGAGGGTTGCTTGGCTTGCCCATCTGGGGCCTTAATCTTTTGCAAATTGATATTTTTCTCCCAAGAGTCTCTAATGGTTAAAAAACTGGTAATGTGGTAAAACAAGTATAAAGTAACATTTTAACCATATTGTGAGCTCTCTCCCTGTTTGATAGTAAATGTTCCATAGTTTGACCATTTGTTCCACCTTATGAAAAGTAGGATATCGTTCCATATTCTGGAAACAAAAAGTTGTGTGTGGCTGCAGTTTCTTTAATTCTTTTCCTTGTAGGTACTATGGATGTTATGGTAATGTCAAACCATACCAAACTGTCTGAAAATGAAAAAGTCTCAGCTTAAGAATTTAAGGATATGTAGTTTTAACCACCTCAGTCATTACAACTGCAAATTCTTAAATTCTTCTGCTGAGACTTGCTCATAGGCAGTTACAGTAACATTTAGAAAATTATAACTGTATTGTTTAAAATCATAGACATCCAAAAAATTACTCAAATCCTGGAATGCATTATTGTCACCAGACTTTCCCCTTTTGAATGCTACCCATACTTTTCAACTTCCCTATTTTTGCAGAATATTCCTGATTTTGCTTCCAATGATTGTCCTGTCTTTTGTAAAATGTTTGATTTCCTGGCAAATAACTTATGATGATGACTTCAATAATTGGCTTAGTTTTTGGTATCATTCTATGGGGATCCAGTATCTGTCAGCCTGGGATGACATGATCAACAAACCTCAATGCTTTGCCAGAGATGGCCTTCATCTGCCACCCCTTGGATTTCAGCTACTGGCTCCATCTCTTGCCACCCCCATAGTGCCTTTTTAGGCAGTGCCACAAGGACAAAACTTCCAAAGTAAAAGACCAACCAAAAACAACCTCAAAGTCATGTTGCTAAATGCTACAAGTCTTAACCTGAAACTACACTCACTGGAAGCAGTTCTCACCTTGGAAGATGCAGACATTTGGGCAGTCACAGAAACCTGGCTCAAGGCTGTGTAAAGCACTCCAGCCATACCAAGTTACACCTCCTTCCACATGTTCAGACCACATACTGAAGGCAAGAAAACTAAAGGAGGCAGTATATCAATATTCATCAAGGATAAATACACCTCCAGACTGGTTAAACAGTATGATTCCCTAGAGATACTTCATGTGCAATTAACTGTTGGTAGGACACTTATTCAAGGCATTGCAAGCTACAGAACCCCCTCCATGAATTAGGTCACCCACTCTGCCTATTTGGATCAATTGAGTCTATCAAGATACATCCTAACACCATAGTTTTGGGTGACTTTAAATATCCTAACATAGACTGGATGACTTACTTGTGCTCAAACTCACTTGCCCAAAGATTCTTCGACTTTGTCATCTCCAATGCCATGGACCAGCTGGTTAACACCCCCACCAGGGGTGTCAACATCCTGGACCTGGTGCTTACAAATATGGGAGACCACTGTAGCTCCCCCACTGTGAGTTCATCCATGGTGAGATCTGACCACATATCAATCTCATTTGAGGTAACTATCACACCTGACCCTCCCCTAGCAGCAACTAGACTAAGAAAAAGAAACTTCTCCAAAGCAGATTATAACATCTTACAGGATTGTATAAATAGCTTCATTGCAACTCTCTCCTCTGACAAAACCAGTAACTATGCCAAGCTCTACACCAATCCCCTATACAAACACCAGCATAACTGCATTGACTCAGCAGTACCTGTTAGGACCAAAACAAGCTCTTCAAGGAAAAGCAAACCCTACCTGGTGGACAACCACCATTAACAGGCTTTACAATAAAAGAAAGAAACTGCTCTCCAAGAATAAGAATGAGCAGGCTCTAAACTGGAGACACTCCCTACTCAGCTTAAACAAGCAAATGCAACTTCTTGTGAAGTCCACCAAGGCAATTTACAAATCCAAGTTAGCTTCCTCAACCAAGGACAACCATAAAGTGTTCTTTAGTTACATCCATAACCTAAAAGGTAAGGCTCAGATTTGCACTGAACTGGTAGTTAATGGTAACACTTACACTGAGCCAGTGGACATAGAAACCTGCTACCCAAATGATTCAATGAAAACTTCACTCCCTGTCCCCACACGTACTTCATGACATCCCTATCATCTGTCCCTACCTTGTATCTCTAAAGAGCAGGTTGTGAACACCCTCTCTAAGGCCAAAAATTCAGCATCAATGGGACTTGATAACATCCCAGGCTGTGTCTTACATGGGCTCAAACAAGTATTAGCATAACCACTAGCTACTCTTTTCAATCACAGTCTACGCACTGGCTTCACCCAGCTGAATGGAAAACAGCCACTGTTATCCACCTGCACAAAGGTGGTGCTTCTACTGACCCCAGGAACTACAGACCTATTAGCTTGACTAGCCTTATCTGTAAGGCCATGGAGAGAAGCATTATGACCTTATCATCAAAGATATAGGTAATCTCCAAACACTAGATCCTACCCAAAAGTTACCGAACTATAACAAACCAATAAACCAAAACAATAAAATAACCCAAATCTGTAGAAGCGAACCAGGACATGTAAGCAAAAGGATTCAGCAAACCAAGACACATTTATTATAACATTTTAGCGCTTTCATCTCAAAATGAGACTTCATCAGATTTGTCTCGGTTCACTAGATCCTACCCAGTTTGAATTTGTCAAGGAGAGATCATGCTTGTTAAACCTGGTGGACATCTTCGAGCCAGTCACAAGAGCCCTGGACAAGGGGAAAATCTGTGCATACAGCCTACCTAGACCTGACCAAGCCGTTTGACTGTGTCCCTCACACAGGCATCATTGACAAACTCTCCCAGCTAGACATCAACCCTTATATCATAAGGTGAGTTGTGAACTGGCTCTCTGATAGAATCCATACAGTCAAAATAGGGGAATCCACCTCCAACAGCAGACCTGTTATCAGTGGTGTTCCACAGGGATTGGTTAAAGGACCGCTACTGTTAGGAATCTATTTCTCCGAAGTACAAGCTAAAACCAAAGTTTGCTGATGACTGCAAACTGGGTGTGGTCATAGAATCTTCAAATAATGTCAACATCCTTCAAGAAGGTTTTACGCAAACAAATGACTAGTGCCAAAATCATGGCTTCAAACTCAATGCAAAAAATGTATTATTACCCCTTTCAGCAAGTGCAAAAGAACAAACAAGCAAAACCAAAACGTGAGGTGCGAGTACCAATCCAAGACACACCGAAAGATTCCACAAAAATACTCCAAAGATCTTGAACGCCAATTTATTTTAAAATAAAATGCATTTTCGCCGCTACAAACAAGAAGCAGCTTCCTCAGAACAACATCACTGAAAGGTGCCAAAAAGCTTTTTAAATATGTACAGGAAGTTCTTTAAACGTATATAATAATAACAAATGAATTTAATATATTTTAAATGCTTTTCTTGCATATATATTTCTTATTTTATTGCATTTAATGTATAATACTTATTATTTGTCTGTTCCATAATAGGAGCGCCAAGACAGGAAATGATGTCGTTTAAAGTAACATTGCACAGTAATACTGATCACCCTTTGTAAGCACCTTATGGTAGCTGATAAGTAGTGGTTGGTGGCAGTGATTACTAACTTATAGTCTGGGCAGAAGGGAGCATAGCTAGTGAATCTATGCCAGCCTTCCCCAGGAGTGCCTGTGTGTATATAAATCAAATCTCAAAGAGTGTGTGTGTGTGTGTGTGTGTGAGCTACTGCAGCAGGGACACAAAGCACTGGTTGGACAAAGAGGGTGCTGGAGATTTTGGCTTGACCACTCCGCTGAGATCTGAACCCTATAGCTGTGCCAGTGGGAAGTCTTATTAGGGATCTGGAAAGTGAGGGAGAAACCAGTCCTAGACTGACTGTGATCTCTGTGTGCTCTTAAGGGAAATTGTACCTTACTATGTGTGTACTTGTCATCCTGCCAATGAGCACATCCCTCACTGGTGCTAGTGGTGAGGATTGAGGCTCCTTGATTACTGGGCCAGTGCATGGGGGTCACGCTTGATATAACACAGACCATTTAACTGATAATTTATATAACATTAAGCACCATGAAAAATCCAAGTCCTCATAACAAAATTTAAATCTGTCTCCTCTTATGAATAACACTTATGAAATCAGGATGTAAATTTTGCCATCGATTAATATAAAGACATTTTGCATAATTGACTCATACCACAATTTCCTACTTTGTTCTACTTGTTGAATATCCATTTTCCATAACAAAAGTTTTCTTTTCCATTGGACTACTTCTCCTTGATCCCTTACTGTCAATCAGTAAAAAATGAGCAGCTACTTTACAGTCATGATATCTAAGGAATGAAAGCATGACCTAAATAAAGAAGCTAAATATTTTTTTCATATTCAGATGTCCTTTTTCTTTTTATTATAAATAATACTCTTTTTAATAGATTTTGGCTTGGAGCACCAAAAATATAAAAAAAAATATTTGCAATATTTTACTTTCTAATTCTATTGGAAAACAAAAAAGCAGAAGTAAATAACTTAATTTACCTAATATATAGTCCTAAATATACCTTTTCAGTAAAACTAATTTTAAAGCTATGTCACATTCTATCAGTGTTTTGTATTTCTTCTAATACACATATCTGTTGTTTCTTTAAATGTTCATAAGTTGCAAATTCACTGCCTAAAATTTGAAATTTTGTTCTACTAAAAAGGTATATTAACATAATGGAAAACCTCTCCACGGTCAATACTTTTTTCTTTATTAATGGTTAAACCCAAATAACATAACCATAATTATAGAGTCTGAAAAATGTAATAGTCAAGAAAATGCTTTAGCAAGAATACTTATATCATCTGCATATGACATAATATGGGTGGAATAAGACATTCTTAAAATGATGTTTACGTTCCTTTAACACAAAATTAACATTACATGCAGCAGCATTCTTTACCAAAGCAAACAAAAGGCTAAGAGGGTGCCCTTGTCATACTTCTTGCAAAATAAATACATGTTTCATAAGCTATGCATTGATTAAAAGTAAATTTGCCAAAAGCCGAGATAAGCAATTATATAATGTCATAATTTATATAGCTTAAGCTTTTCGTAACATACACCCTATAATCTGAACTGCATCATTCCTATCCAGAATATTATATATGATTTCTTAATAATAAGCAACAATTCCTGCACATTTTTACTAATAATTCCAGAAATACCCTATTGCCAATCCCCTGAAAGTGTTTTTATTGACAATCCACAGAAAGTGTTTTTTTCCCTAATCTTTTTTATGTATGATTCTCTTAAATACCTTATAATTCATACTGAGCAAAGTAATAGGTCTCCAATTTTGCAAATCATGTCTGTCCGCCATTTTTTATATTAACTTTATCATACCTTCCCACAGATTTTTCTAAAAAAGTTGAAAATTAACCACTCACTAAACAGTTGGACTGGTGTTCTTTTTTGCAGTAAAGTCATACGTTAAACTATCTATCCCTGGAACAATAGCATCATGAACTACTTTTAAAGCATTAGAAATATCATCTACAGTAATAGCTTGAACTAATGTTTTATTAATTTCTGCTGAAACAGAAGGAACTCTTTTTTTAAAACATTTTTATTGAATAATCACTTGTGACATAAGCACATTTACATTGATACAAAAGTAATCAGACTGTATTAACAAATTAACATTAACAAACATTAAACTTCTCATATATATAATATACCATACAACCTAAGCAACATTACATAAATTATTAAATTCCTGCCGCTTTTTTTAAACAAAGAACATCTTTATTAAACCATCACTTACGACATAAGCAATTATACCTTTATATAAATGAAAACAAACCACACTGACACAATCCTAGTTGCAAGCATTTTATATCACAAACCATTCTGACACATTCTGAGCTACAAACATTATGCATCACTTATAATCTACCCATCATTTTCAGTCAAATATTACATAGCTCATTTAAGTCCTGCCTTCTTTTAAACCTCATGTCTCCCCTGTATGTATTGTTCCAACAATTCCCATTGTTTCCTATGTAGTTTGCTCCTACCCTTTTCTAAAGAGCTCAGTTCCAGTTGTTTTATCTCTGTTACTAAATTCACTACTTCCATTGTAGTTGGTTTAGATTTTGATTTCCATTTTCTAGTAATTACTTTTTTTTGGCAGCCACCATAACTAGGCACAGCAAGGCCTTAACATGTCTAGGCAATTCTTCATAGCTCAGAAGAATCATCTCCCTTGTCACACCAATCCACCCATCCAGCATCTCTGATAGTGCATCCCACAGCAAATCCTTAAAGTCCATCAATCCATTGTACTCTCAGAAAATATGTTCCCAAGTACCCCTTTCTTCCTCGTCACACCTCCAAAATTTGCTGTCTACCTGAGAAAAATGTTTCTCGAGTCTACTTGCGGTATAAAATATCTGTGTAAACATTTCCAAGTAAAAACCCTAAATCTTCTAGATTTTATTGCATATTTGGGAGACATATATATCCTCCCATTGTTTCTTTCTGAATTGCTTTTCCAATTTCTCTTCCCAATCCCTTCTAACCTCCTTTGGTTGATTCTTATACTTATCAAGAAATATTGTACATGCTGTCCTAATTATTTCTTTTTTAATGGCAGCTTCTGTTCTAGATTATACTAAAACCTCTATCAGTGCTGGTCTTTCATTTAGGAACCCCCCCCCCCATTTCTTTCTCTTTGCCTATGCCCTGATATCAATTCTTGATAGAGAAGGCAAGCTCTAACTTGCAGTCCAAATAAATACTTAGCCTCCTCCCACTCTGTTACCTTTCCCTCTCTAGTTATTTGCTCCCAGTACCTTGGTTCCTTTGCCAGCTTTGTCCAATAAATTTCAGCCCCCTCTTCCTTATTGTCTGTATCCCTAATTGCAGACATCCCTATCTGTAGAATCTCCTTTCTCTATCCCTGTGTTGGCTTAGTTCTTAGAATACCTTCTGCTACTTTATGGATATAAAATTCTGTATGATTATTGTTGTTCTCCTTAAAGGCCTGCATCCAAAATTCCAGTCTACCCTTGTTCCTTGAGCTCCCCCCCCCCTGTTTCAGCTTCATCCCTTTCCACTTTAATTACAATTTTCTGCTTGTGCTATGTATAGGAGCCTTACCCCTTCGAATTGGTAATCCCAGTCCACCCTGTTCTACTGGAAAAATTAGATTATCCCACTTGACTCTTACTGTCTTCCCCTAGAAGATAAAGTCCTTCAGCTCTTTTCTAATTGCTATCTACAACTTCTCCTGTGGTTGATAAAAATATGCCTAACCTGTGTATAAGACTAAAGGGACTAAAAACATTTTGATTGCTTGTATCTTACTATCCATATCCATGTAACAAAGCTTCCATTTTCCCAGTTTTTGTATTATCTTTTGTTTAGCGTCTTCCCACATATCCTTATCTGCCACAACAGAATCATTTTTAAACCATACTCCTAAATATTTCATTTTATCATGTCCCCATAAATACGGATATTACTGATCCAATTCATGTGTGGGTACATAATTTACTGCTATTACCTTTGTTTTAGCTTCATTAATTTTGTATCCCAAAAAGATGTGAAATTGTCTCAAAACATTCCACAACACTGTAATGCCGCTTTCTGCTTTTGTCAGCTATAAAATAATATCATCTGCAAATAGAGCCAGCTTTTCATGGCTACCATACCAATTATATCATTGAATTTCTGAGTCTCTTATTTTCTTTGCCAGTGGTTCTAAATATAATGCAAATAACAAAGGAGAAAGAGGACACCACTGCCGGGCTCCTCTGCTCAAGCAGAAATTATCAGAGAGGAGCCCACCCACTTTCATTTTTGCCTCCAATCCCTCATATATCCTCCTAATAAACCTTAAATTTTTTTTTCAGGAAATGCAAATGCTTCCATTGCCTTGCTCAGAAAGGTTGGCATGGTATATTGAATCACAAGGAGAAATATTGGATTATTGGTCTGGGTTCATTGTTTCGCCTGGACTCAATGACCACTTATAATTACAATTATATGGTGAATGATATCCATTCAGTGTCAAATTTAATAATTTAGCTATGAGGTTCACTGTTTCTGCCTGGAATCTACGACTATTCATCACCACAATTTTATGGCATCCAACCTGCACAATCTTATAACAATTTCCATATACAATTATTATATTTGTTAATATGGAAGTCAGTTCTTCCACATATTTAATATATGAATATAGACAACTGTCCTTTTAACACATTGGGTTTGTCATACATATCCTTATTGTGTAATTAATACTTTTTAATATAGGCCTAATATATATTGCAATTTTCTATCTTGCAATATTGCTGTTTAATACAATTTATCTTACTTAACAAATATTAATTTTCGAGGTTCTTACACACTATTAGTTTAACAGCAAATATATTACATTAACTGTTTATAATAATTTATTAGAGGTCAGGATTATAGCTTTGGTCCCTTGCATTTTGTTTTTTTCACATTTAATTAAAATATTCATGTATTATTCATGAGCATAGGTTATTTACTAATGCTCATTGGTTATCTTTGGGTATAAATTTGTTTATTTGATTATACTTCATATGTTTGTTACTCTTACACTGAAGAAGGCATGCTGATGCCGAAACCGGTTTGTTATTTTTGTAAATAAAGTCTGAATTTCCACCATCTGTTTTTGGCTGATTGAATTCTGTTCAACTGCGAATTGCTGGCCAACTGTGTTTGTTTGTGGTACTTTCTGGCCGTGCACACACCAATTGGTTTTGTCCTTGGTCTTGGGCTGTGCTGTGGGACCAGCAGTTGATCTGCCATTATCTGCATACAGAGGAATCCTCTCCTGATGGTGTTATGGACTACATAATTATCCAACACATTCCACGTTGGATTATCATTAGGGTTTTCATTTTTTTGGAGTAACAGACGTCTTTGCCATTTTTTCGTTGCTGATATCCTATGCATTTTGGGACCAAGGCTACGACGACTAAAGTGGTGTTGCTTTGTGGTAGGGCCTACAAGCTCATGGATTATGCTACCTGGAAGATTGTGAGACAACTTTTAAAATGTTTGAGTGTTTTTCATGTTGACTATACATATGCCATTGATTTGGGATTGTGCTTAAAGGAATTACATCAACGCGAGGTTGTATTTATATATCAAAGTCTTTGTGGTGTATTATCTAATCACTCAGGTACATTTGGTCATTTGATTTATACGCTCGTGGTTCGTGACTGAAATATAACAAATATCAAGTTTATTGACTCATTTTGCCATCATTGACACTAGTTGATGTTTATTTTGGAACTGTATAACAGCATATACATTAAGAACTTGATATGGTGAACATGAATGACATTCTTTAGTGTTGAACAGCGTGGGACGGTTTTTTTATACCATTATTTGGGACTAAAAAATTTTTTGGACAATATTTTTTCTTGTGTATAACAATTTGGCATTTAACACCTATGTATCTTTGAACATTATTCCTCATACTGTGAATATATCCACCACTAAGTAAAGTACTCACTTGATAAAACAGTCAACGGTCAAAATGAAAAAACAAGTAGTACACCAAGGCAGGCGAGGGTATGAAACTCCAAACCACAGTATTCACTTCAAGGTTTATTGAAAAGGATCAAAGTTAAGCTTTCGTTGTTCTTACAGCGCAAAAGTTAGCTTTCTTTCTTGTTTGGTCTTCATCAGACTTCAATAGAACACTGCCATTGCTCTGTATTTAAATAGTGCTTGCAATTAGTCAATCAAATGATATTCTAATTAAGCATTTAAAGATATACAGACATATCAGCATTCATATGCAATACATTACTAAAAACATTTTTTCTATATATGACAAGTCAATAATATATATTATACAACATCATAGTAGAAATATATATATTAAAAATATATATATAAATATATATATATATGTAAAAAAATATATCTAAAATATCTAAAAATATCTATGCAGCACTTCCAGCATTTGTATATATAGTATAATATAATAATATAATGTTCACAGGCCGTGTATATAAGTCTAACTTTTATGCAGACTGTAAGTCCCGTGATCTGATTTATTTAGCACAATGTCAACTCTGCAATAGTTTTTATGTTGGTATGACGAACAGAACTCTGAGAGAACGAATTAGAGAACACATATATGCCATTAACAAAGAAAATATGAATAATGCTCTTGCTAAACACACTGTGGAACATGGTCTTGAACATGTGTTTAAATTTAAGGTGTTACAATTAGTGAACAAAACATCTAGGTTAGGCAATATTAAGAATTACACCGAGGAATTAGAAAACAAATGGATCATTAGATTACAGGCACATATGGGAAATGGCCTAAATGATAAAATGTCTCTTAAACCACATTTGGCAGCTAGACCATACAGTCACTAGTTAGGATCTATTGATATAGAATATATATGGACTTATTATACTATATATACAAATGCTGGAAGTGCTGCATAGATATTTTTAGATATTGGAGTTTGTGTCTTTGCACACTTATGATGTATATAGTTGTCCTAGATATGATCTATATATATATATATATATATACACATATAGCTATTTAGGGCTTAATGATATGTTGTTTTTACATATTGTTTTTATATATTTTTTTACATATATATATATACATATATATATATATTTTTTAATATATATATTTCTACTATGATGTTGTATAATATATACTATTGACTTGTCATATATAGAAAAAATGTTTTTAGTAATGTATTGCATATGAATGCTGATATGTCTGTATATCTTTAAATGCTTAATTAGAATATCATTTGATTGACTAATTGCAAGCACTATTTAAATACAGAGCAATGGCAGTGTTCTATTGAAGTCTGATGAAGCTGCTGACCCAACGTGAAAGCGCTAACTTTTGGATCCTTTTCAATAAACCTTGAAGTGAATACTGTGGTTTGGAGTTTCTTACCTTCGCCTATCTTGAAGTGAATACTGTGGTTTGGAGTTTCATACCCTCGCCTGCCTTGGTGTACTACTTGTTTTTTCATTTTGATTGTTCCTCATACACTTGGCGTTAGCGGACCAAACCAGTATATTTTTTCTCTGCTAATTGGGGAACTATATAGTGTTTTCGAACATTAAGGTATTGGATCCTAATGTGCTTCGCTAGATATTAGTACAGGACTCTCTAGTATACCATGTGCATGCAGGAAATATATTTATGTAGGGACTTTGTTTGAGGGACATATTATTTATACTTAAGTGTGTTTTATTCATTTTACGTTTCTATTATCAAGCAATGGTCCAATATAGGATGTTCATTCCGAAAACTTTATATAGGCGTGGTTCAGTTTAGGGAAGAAATTAGCCAACTTTGTTATGATTTTTGTTCAACTTAAGGCGCAACAATTTTGATACAAACATTGTCACTTTGTATATACCTATTTATGATAATATAACTCTCCTAGAGGTCCAACAGGTTCACCATATAGGGACTACCATTTTTAGGTGGTTGGATGATATATGTGAACACCCTTTGGAATTAGTCAGTGATTTCATCACACTTCTGTAGAGCTAGGGTGGCTCTTTTGTCGATTACACTATACATAATGTTATGATTTATGGGACTTTATTGGTTTTTAACATAGTACAGTCCTAGAACATCTTAAAGTTTGTCAACATATATGTATGGATTGCATGTGTTATATACCTAGGTTGTCATACTATATTTTGTTTGCTCCCAAATGACATTTTGATTTTTGATTCAGTTGTTTTTATACACTACTACAATTGCAAGTATCATTTATTGAATACCATTGGCGGATTTTCTTCTTCTCTTTATACTATCATTACATTATTATATTATTGTTTCACCATTTGATGGGGATTCAATTTTATACTATATTTTGTGATAATAGGACCCACAGATTATTATTAACCCTTGCTATTGATATTATATGTCAGTATCACCATTCAGGTTTGGTACATTTTCTGAAATTTTTCAAATATCTGACATTTTTGGGTCTATTAACAATATTAATGTGTTGGATAAATATTTGGTAGTTCTACCTTACCAGTTTCTCAGCCTTTCCAGAGTAATACTTTATATTGTTGAATCATTTCCTTTTCATGTGAATATTGGACACTCTTTGAGTGCTGCACAGTTTCTTGGGTCTCCTCTTGGACCGATTTGGGGTACCCCAGACCAACTTAGGCCCAAAACATATTAATCATTTAGGTTTCTCTTGGTTTGTCAACTAATACCACCCCATTTTACATATTTTTGAGTACTATAGCAGATTTGGACATACATTCACAGCATGGACCTTGAGAGCATATTATCAGGATTATGTGCTGATCTGGAGGACATTGGGGTCTTTGGGATTAATGCCTCACCAAGCAGTAATCCAACTAATACAGAACAACAGATGTCATCTGATTGTGATCTATCTTTTCTTTCTCTTACTAAAGGCCTTAAAAATTTAAGGTCAAACATATGGCACTTAAAATTATTTAGAGCATATTCAAATAAAAAAATTGCCCCTAGGGGCTTAAGAATATGGCTCCAACCTTTAGTAGGTAGACCAGATGACAAGTTGAATAAGGATTGGAAGGAAGCTTTACAAACAGGATCTATGTTATTTGTGAATGTTCTTTTACAATATTATGAGAGGATAGTGGATGAGAATATCCAAGAAGTCAAAACTTTATGTTCTGATTGTAAAAAAATATGAGTCTTCGTCTAGTTTTCAGGATCATTTGAGGAAATTATCCAAAGATTTGACAAACCATGAGAAAACCATTAAGGAAAGGAAAATTAAAAAATATCACAGGGATTATTCTGATTACCAAAGGGGGCGTCCCTTTGAGCTTAACCGCTCTGTTAGATTTGCAGAGGTTGGCCAAGGGTCCGCCCCAAATCACACCAAGAAGAGACCAAGATCCATTCTCAAAAGCAGAGATGGTTTCAACAGCAGTACCTCAGGAGAGGATTCCTCTCTGACAGATTATGAGCACACAGGGGTTAGGGAATCACCACATAGAAAGAAAACAAACAGAACTGTCCCTTTAGAAATGGCTCCAAACATAGGGGGGACAGAAGCACAAGAAAAGACCCACTAGAGCATTCACTAGAGGGATTGATCCAGAACTTTCTAACATAAGTCAATATCAGCAACAAAACCACAATGTTTTAAACCTATACAATGTATGTTTGTCTTGTAATCAGCAGAATCTTTTGAATAAAGGGCTTAATTTTATTCCGGGCTTTTATTCCAATGAATATCATATTGTCACAGATGTTGTGAATTTTTGTCGTAGTTTGAATCTTAAATTGTTTTTTGCAGATGATACCTCTCAAAGATCCAACCAATTCAGATTTGGCAAATCTGATTTTCAACCTCCTATGAATAAGAATGTATCCATCGTTATGCAATCAGTCTTCAGAGATTTACACTTTCAAAATTATGGACATACTATGTTGGGACATAATCTCTCACAGCAAGAGAGCATAGCTCTACAAGAGTTACGTAACAACAAGGATATAGTCATATTATGTGCAGATAAAGGTGGGGCAGTGGTGGTTCAAAATATGAGTGATTATATTCAAGTGGGTTTAACCCAGTTATCTAACACGGCATGTTATATGAACATGGCCATTGACCCCACCCCGAACTTCAAGAAGGAAATTGATTCTTTCTTGAATCTAGCATGTGAAGAAGGTATTATTACCAAGAGCTGTGCTAAACAACTTTCGGTCAAGGATCTCCGTAAGCAAATTTTATATCTATTACCCAAAATTCACAAATCAATAACTAATCCTCCGGGTAGACCAATTGTTTCGGGTATTGGATCCTTGACTGAGCCATTGTCAGCATTCCTGACATACCATCTTAAACCCCTTCTGGGTTTGATTCAAGCAAGGCTACAGGACACCACACAGTTCCTTAAAATTATTGAAGACACACAATTGGAGCCAGAGTGATTAATGTGTTCATTGGATGTTAAAGCCCTATGTACCAGCATACCACACTGGGCTGGTTTACAAGCCCTCAAATATTGGTTGGATAGGGCTATTCTTTATCCACCGGGGTTCAACATGCTATTGATTTGCATGTCCGAACATGTACTCAATAAAAATGTCTTTTATTTCCAAGGCCAGTGTTATTGGCAGCTTCAGGGGACGGCTATGGGGGCCTCTTTTGCTCCTATCTATGCCGACCTTTTTATGGCATTTTTTGAAGAATGCATGATTTACAATGCATCTCACAATATCTATCTGGTTGAAATGGATATTTGGCGCCGGTACTTGGATGATTGTTGGATGGTGTGGCGTGCGGATGCTGGATACTTGCGGGAATTTGTAGATTGTTTAAATGGCAATATCTGGGGTATTGAATTTTCGATCACGTTTGATGCACAAACTATTAATTTTCTTGATGTAACTATCTTGAGAAACCCAGACCATACTCTGGCTACTAAAGTTTTCTGCAAATATCCACAATATAATACGTTATTACATGCTTCCAGCATGCACCCACGCCACACCATCAGGAACATACCGGTATCACAGTTCATGCGCATGAAGCGTCTTAGTTCAACCAAATCAGACTATGAGGCGGCTAGTCAGGATTTATATCATAGATTTGTCAATAGAGGGTACAAAACACAGGACATCAATAAAGCATGGGTACGATCCTCTGAAATGAATAGAAAGACTATGTTGGATTATAAGATAACTTCTGCAGATTCCAGGATATCTACTATTAGATTTATAACAACATATGGAAGAAATTATGTCATCAGAGATATTATAAATAAACACTGGAATATATTAATGGCCAATGAACAACTTAGAGTGGTTTTGGGGGAAGAATGTAAATTTTCATACAGGAAAGGAAAAACATTGGGTTCCCTATTATCCCATTATAAACATATAGGTAGTGGGGGAGCAATTCACAGACAACTTACCATTACAGGACATGAACTGTTGGGTACCTTCCCGTGTGGCCATTGTGGATCTTGCAAACAGATCACGAAGTCCAAGCACTTTTCAAGTCACAACACCAGTAAGGTATTTGATTGTAAAATCTTTGGCAACTGTAGTAGTGATTGGATTGTCTACTTGGCCTCATGTCATTGTGGGGCATTTTATGTGGGCCAGACATCTAGGCCACTTAGGACACGCATAAATGAACATCGGAGTGATATTAGAAACAAAAAGGAAACAAATGCTTTATATCGGCATGTGTTAAAACATCAACAAGCACAATTCATGTTTATGATTATAGACAAAATTGTTGGTGATCGTAGTAATACACAAGGTTGGCATGGTATATTGAATCACAAGGAGAAATAGTGGATTATTGGTCTGAGTTCATTGTTTCTGCCTGGACTCAATGACCACTTATAATTACAATTATATAGTGAATGGTATCCATTCAGTGTCAGATTTAATAATTTAGCTATGAGGTTCATTGTTTCTGCCTGGAATTTACGACTATTCATCACCACAATTTTATGGCATCCAACCTGCACAATCTTATAACAATTTCCATATACAATTATTATATTTGTTAATATGG
Source organism: Protopterus annectens (assembly GCF_019279795.1). Lineage (NCBI taxonomy): Eukaryota > Metazoa > Chordata > Ceratodontiformes > Protopteridae > Protopterus > Protopterus annectens. Next base: position 955,590,160 of record NC_056728.1, read on the forward strand.
AAGTCAGTTCTTCCACATATTTAATATATGAATATAGACAACTGTCCTTTTAACACATTGGGTTTGTCATACATATCCTTATTGTGTAATTAATACTCTTTAATATAGGCCTAATATATATTGCAATTTTCTATCTTGCAATATTGCTGTTTAATACAATTTATCTTACTTAAATATTAATTTTCGAGGTTCTTACACACTATTAGTTTGTTAACAGCAAATATATTACATTAACTGTTTATAATAATTTATTAGAAGTCAGGATTATAGCTTTGGTCCCTTGCATTTTGTTTTTTCATATTTAATTAAAATATTCATGTATTATTCATGAGCATAGGTTATTTACTAATGCTCATTGGTTATCTTTGGGTATAAATTTGTTTATTTGATTATACTTCATATGTTTGTTACTCTTACACTGAAGAAGGCATGCTGATGCCAAAACCGGTTTGTTATTTTTGTAAATAAAGTCTGAATTTCCACCATCTGTTTTTGGCTGATTGAATTCTGTTCAACTGTGAATTGCTGGCCAACTGTGTTTGCTTGCTCAGAAAGCCCCAGCTTACTCTGTCAAATGCTTTCTCTGCGTCAAGACCCACCAACAACAATGGTATTTTCTTACAGTCTGCTTCCCTTTAGATCATCAGTGTTCTGTCAATGTTGTGAAATGTTTGCCTCCCCTCCACAGAACCACACTGATCCATATTTATCAATTTTGGCATTACTTCTTCCATTCTTTTAGCCATTATAGACATGGGCACTTTAAAAACAACAATTATGTTATCCAAGAATGTATACCTATCCACGAGTGAGTACATATGACACTCATAAATGTAATGTACATTCTGTGAATTTATTGATGAATCTAGTTTCTTTAAGCACCCTGAATCAGGTCATCTTTGGCAACTCAGAGTAACCACTGGGTGTAATATAAAAAATGGTATATATGTTGCACACTGTAAGTTGTGTTTCAAATTTTATGTGGGGAAAACTAACAGACATTTTAAGGAAAGAGTTAGGGATAACTTGTACTGTACAAGGAAGGGATATGATTACAGCACCTTAGCTAGGCACACCCTGCAGGCTGGTAGTCAACATGTATTTTTATTTCAAGTTCTACATGTGGTTTTTGGAGAATTGTAGACTAGGTGATTTGGTTAACACAACTGAAAATGTTGAGCTTGAATGGATTTTGAGGCTAGGGGCACATAGGGATCTTGGGTTAAATGACCAAGTACCCCTGAAGCCAGTGCTAAAGGCAAGGAAATTAAAGTCAAGTAGTTCATTTTTGGTAGTATTTCTTTAATTTAATTGAAGGGTTGTACCTTTTTACATATTCCAGACTGGGTAAATTAGCTCTAATAATGAGTTAAATAATGTGTGTTTTTTAAAATCTGTGCCTGATGAAGCAGTGTGGATCACTGTGAAAGTACTCACCTATTTTGGATAAATCAGTGTGTTTTTAACTTTTGAGTGTTCATTTCTGCCTGAACATCCACTTTGTGTTTTAGTGTTGACTTTATAATCATTTAGTATTGAAATGAGTCTGTATGAATTTGGGTCTGAGGGATCTTTACCCTCTTTAGGTATTACAGCTACCACTGCTTTCTTCCAGAATGTTGATACTTCTCATCCTATGAATTTGGGTCTGAGGTATCTTTAACCTCTTTAGATATTACAGCTACCACTGCTTTCTTCCACGATGTTGGTACTTCTCATCCTCTTAAAATACTGTTAAACAAAACCTTCCAGATCTTTACCAGTTTTTTCCTTCTAACTTCCAAACTTTCACAGGAATACCATCTATTCCTGGGAACTTTCCTGTAGATTGGCTATACATCATATTTTTTATTTCATCTCCTCCTATAATAACCATTAGTAATTGAGCCACATCTACCTCTAACCTTGGCATATTTAATTCTTACATAAACATTTCTATTTGCATCTTTTCTTGATTTCCATATTTCTCTGCTTTATACAGACTTTCATAGAATTTCCAAAATATTTCTAATAACTCTACAGGATCTCTTGTTACCTTCCTTGTTATAGGCTTTCTAATCTTGGCGACAGCCCTTTCTACTTTCTGTTGCCTGAGTCGTTGTGCTAAAAGTTTTTGTGCTCTACTGTTATCAAAAACAGTTGCTTAACAGCAGTCTTTCTAAACTCATGCATGTTATTGAGGTAATCCCTTATTTTCTGCTTAGCATTCTGCAGTCGATCCTCTTTTTGTCCTGCAAGATTCTCCCCATTCTGTAATATTTTAACATTTGTCAGTCCCTTTAAATAATTATTGTTACTAATTATCCATAACTCCCTTTCTTTTATCTCCACCCTATTTTAAACTCCACCTTAATTGTATCCCACTCCCTAGCTATATTTTCAGAAGAAATTTCTATCTTCTCTAATAGCCCCTGAATAATTTCCACTACCCATTCCTTAAATTCCTCTCTTTTCGATAGATAGGTGTGAAAGTACCAGTGTCTTATTTTTATTTCATTACCCTGTGTTTTTATTTAGTTATTATTGGCAGATGATCTGAAATAGTTATTGGGTGCATATCAAGACCTTCAATTAAATGCACATGATCCTGTGAAATGTAAATTCTGTCTAACCTAGCCCAGTTTTTATATCTTGGAGAATAATATATAAATTCACTCTGAACTCCTATTACTGAATTCACATGTTCCATGCCAAATATTTTGATAAATTTCTTCAAAAATCTACCCTCCTTTGTTATACTTTCCCTTCTGGGCTCCCCAGACACATATTCACTGTTGCAAATCACTTTCTAGTCCCACCTATAAGTAATATTCCTTGCTGAAAACTGATCATTTCTCCCAGAATTTTCTTAAGCTCCATTATAGCAGTTTTAGGTGGAATACAAATACATGCCAGTGTAATCCTCCTCCCTTGCAAGTAGCCCGTTAGCACTATACATCTGCCATTATCTTTTTTAATCCTCTTCTATCACTACTGGAGCTCTTCTTGCAATTAATATAAGTACTCCTCTTTTCTTTTATCCCAATTATTCCTTTGAATTAACAATACTGAAAACCTTTCTTTATCAAATTCACATGTTCAGTTCTTTCTAAGTGTGTCTCCTGTAACATAGTGCTGCGGTAGCGTTGTTGCCTCACAGTAAGACGCTGTTCAGTTCGATTCTTAGCTAGAGCGTCTTCTGTGTAGAGACATGCGTGAATGGGCATACCTTTGTTGAAGGTTGTGCATCAGAGCTGGTAACTCGGCACATAAAAATCAACTACCAATCATTAGCGGACGGGAGTTCCGCTGTGGCGACTCCTAACCGGGAAAAGCCGAAAGACACAACAACAACAACTCTTACTTTTTGCATTTATCTGTGAGACCAATGACATTTAAAGGCATTACAGAAAGCATCATTGCATTAAAAAGTTATTATTCCCATCTTTTATGCATAACACCTTTTTGTTAAATGTTTAATTCCAGCTTTTCTGTTACATGTATGCACTGTTTGACAGATTGAACTTTTATACAGTTTTTTCTTGTCATATCCATTTAAGCCTATGCCACATCTTACAAAACCTTTTGTTTTATTGAAAGCCCTCTAACAAAAAAAAAAAAATACTCCTGATACCTACCTAAAACCTATTAACTTAATACTAACACACAAAACTATGTACATCTTCAAAAACTGAAGTATTACCCTCCTAATAGGAACAAAAGTCCCAAACTGACAGCTGCATTCACAGACTTGAGTTAACCTAAATGAAGGGTGGAACATGCTAAGATGCATGGTGCAGCCTGTGCTTCTACTAAGTGCTAATTGATTTTCTTTTCTTCTTTAGCTCTTGCAGCTGGGAAACTCCTGAATGCTTTCAGAGAACATTATATCCTAGCTAATTTCTCTTTTCAGTTTTTTCTTCATCCAATCACTCGTCACCAGACTGTAGTCAGTTTCACTTTATCAGATTGTCTCCATGGAGACACAAGAACCAGACAGCCAGTTGCTCTTTATCAAATTGCTTCTGTGGAAGCATGAAGACCAGGTGCAGAATTGCTACTGAGCATACATGTATTCACTAGAAAACAGCCTCATAATATTCAGTATTCTTTTTCATTTACTTGCTTACTCTTAAACCTTGTTACTAAATCAACCTAAGGTCCTTAATCCAGTCATTTACCCATACAAGAATGACAAAAAGCATAGCAATTTTTTTCCTGTCATGCTCTTTTAACCAAGCTTTTTTTCATTGCATTGCCTATATTCCTTAAAAATGTACAAAAAGAAAGAGAGAAGAGAGGAAAAAAGAAACAGCAGGACCTGTTTACAATCCCCATTACCCTTAAAAATAACTGAGAAAACTTTACAGCATCCAAAGAAAACCATACACCTCAAAAACAGTGCTAGTAAGAAAACAAATTATTTACTTAAAGTTAATTTTCTCCCTTCCCCTCCCTTGCCCAAAGCATTTTTGACATTAATGACAAAGTATGGCATATTTAGAGTCCCCCACAAGTCCAACAAATTCTGCAAAAGTCCATTATTTCCAGATTTTCTTGTTCTGCCATATTTCACACATATAATTATTGCATTGTAATTACCATTTAAGTTGGTGTTTTTATTACTGTTCATCTCCATCTCCCACATCCTGTCTCTGCTTCATTTCCCATGTACACTTGATTCTTCTAGTCAACTCTTGTATTCCCTTCCTTTACTCCAACATTTTCCATCAAAACATTGGAAAATGTTTCACAGGTACATTCTCTCTATAGTCTTTATTACCAGAGGAACAAGAAGCAGAATCTCTTTCTGTTTTACAGCTGAATTTTTGTTAGACAACCTTTTATATTTCCACCTTAGCATGTACTTCTGTTCCTTCCAGCATCTCTGGTATAGCTGAAAATCTCAAGTTTTCCCTATGTGTTCTGTCTTCTAATTGTATTATTTTTTTGAAACATCTCTTCCTAAGTAGTCTGATATTCAGTCAGTCTTTTCTTCATTTCGAACCTCTGATTTTTACAACTTTGTCACCTCATCTGAATATTTGTTTAAAGCTTCTTCCATTTTTTCTAGCCTTTTGTTATGTTTCATTTATTTTAACCAGGGATGTGTGCAGTTGTCCTATATCTTCCTGTAAGTTACTAGAATTCATGTCTGGAGGTTGCATTCTTTTTTCCTGAACAGCTACAGAACTTTCCCATCAGTGTTTCTTTCTCACTTTTTGTAGCTGATTGTTTCCATGTCCTCTGTATTTCTTTTTTCCTGGCATCCAGGCAGTATACCCATAAACACAAGTCTACTGACTTTCTCTGCTGAGTTTCTGTTTTCACACTGGAAGAGAGAATTAAGCTGTTACTCAGTGTGCACACATATAATCTTGGAAGATCGAAATAGAAGGAACTCTTGAGATTATATTATGAGGAATGTCTATATAGTCATATTGTGCTTGCATATATTGCCCAACTGAACATTCAATATTAGATTACTTCCTTATTATTATTCTTTCCTTAAAAAGGATTAATAAAATATTTTATTTCTTGTACTAAAAAGTGTTGTCTTTTTAATAATATTTTTATATGTTCTTTATTTTCATGCAACAAACAAGTAACATCAGAAAACTGGAGTAGATATGACTTATAATTTACCATGACCTGATATTTTTCTTTTTTTAATAAGCAAACAATATTTTTCTAACTCCAAAAATAGTTAAACTTTTTTTTTCTAAACAACCCACAGTTGTGCACATGTTTTATAAAAATGTTGTACTGTATAATGTATAGCCATTTCATTTAACAATGTACTATCTATATTGAAACCATTCATTTTTAAGCCCTTCCCTAGATGAAAAATGTCACTATTCTAACCTAAACTGGCCCAAATACAATCATAATCAGCATGTAGTTTCAATAAAGAATCAGAAAATAAAAAATAACATATTTCAGTCAAGAACTGTGCTCTCTTATATAACTCCTTTGCTTACCAAGGAATAAATGCCCTAGTTTTGTCACTTCCCTTAGCCTTTGAACATCTTTAGTAACATAACTAGATTTTCTAAGGTTACAATTAAGATCACCTTCAAGAATAATGTCTATATTCACAATTATATACTGCATTAATAAATTAAAATGATGCTCCCTTCTTGATACAATAATAATACAAAAAGGCGTATTACCTAATTTAATATCCAAGGCTGAAACTCTGCACTCACAATAATATAATCTAATACCTGTATAGTAGTATACCTAAACAATATTGCTAACCCTGAACATGTTTCTGTCCCAAGATTCCATATTATATGGTAATTCTATAACAGTTCAAATTGTCCATTTTTATCAGAGCATCTAATAATCAGATATGATCCACCATTAATATATTGAGTCACCTGACTTCATTAATAATGCTATTAACATTAACAGAAACTAAATGTAAATTATCCCTTAACTTTTTTAGTGTTGTGAATGCATTCATTTAACTTTTCTTTTTCTATCTCTAACTCTCTTCAAAATGTAAGTTTTCACCTTCCCAAGTGATTCTGAGATACCATCTCCATCTTCACTACCTTCAGTATGAATAACATTATATTTATTAGTTGATAAAAGGACAGCATCATCTGTAACATTAGACATTGAACTTTTGTCTTATAGGTTCATATGTTCATAGGTAGGTACTAGGCTATCGTCCCGAGGGCCTATGTAAGCCTAGCCAACAAGGTTCCCTGGCTTACACCACCCAAGAAAGTTATTTTCCTGTGTCACTGTCGAGCAGAGACACAGAAGTGATCTCTGGGGTGTATTTCCTATTTCCCATCCACTCATCAAGATTTTTCTTGAAGAGTGCTAATGAAGAACTTTGCTTGACATAGATGGGTAGTCTGTTCCAGAGTATGGGAAGTCTCTGGGATAGGAATCTATCCCTCCAGCATGTCCTGTTTATTGTGGTGACAAGGTTTAGGTCCCTAGACAATGTAGCTCAGAGGGATTGGGAATTCTTTAGGTGTAGCATGTCCAACAGCTCTGGGTTTGACATAGCTTTATATGTTAGGCAGAGATCACCTTGGAGTAGGCGATATGCTACAGAGTAAAGCTGGAGTTTTTTGAGACAGTCAGTGTAGGGCATCTGTTTGAGGCCAGTAATCCTCTTTGTGAGGTACTTCTCTGGCCTTTCCAGCTGCTGCAGATGTCTTGTGAGGTACATTCCAAAAGCGGCGTTGTACTCTATAATGGGTCTAAAGAGTGTCATGTAGAGGGGAACAATGACCTCTTTTTTCCTGGATGAGAACCCTTTTATGACGAGGTGTGCCATGTAGAAGGGCTTCCTGACTACTGTAGCGATGTGACTATCAAAGGACAGACTACTGTCCACCTGGGTCCTAAGGTCTCCTATCACACATTCGGTGTTAAGTAGACTGCTGTCTACGTAGTAGTTCATGGGTACAGAGTTTTTACCAAAGGGGATGACAATGCACTTTTTGGCATTGAGTTTGAGGCCATGGCTCTGACACCAGGCATATGTCTCAGTGAGGCCCTTCTATAGGATTTCCACATCATTTGGGGACTTGACTATGGTTCTTAGTTTGCAGTCATCTGTGAACTTCATTAGCCAGAGGCCTTCTGTGTTGGCCTGTAATTCAGAGAAGTAGATACCAAACAGGAGAGATCCCAGGACTGAACCCTGTGGTACTCCACTTGTCACTGGTTTGAGGTCAGATTTGGAGTGTGCAACTTTTACAGTGTGGGTTCTGTCAGTGAGCCAGTTGGCAACCCATCTTGCAATGTAGGGATTTATACCTAGTTTAGTGAGTTTAGCTATAATTCCAGAATGGGGAATGGTGTCGAAAGCCTTGGCGAGGTCAAGATAGCCTGTGTGAACCACCTTACCCTCATCTATGGCTTTGGTGACTGCCTCAAAGAAGTCAATCAGGTTCAGGAGGCATGATCTACCTTTCACAAACTCGAACTGGGTGGGATCCAGAGTTTGGAGGTTACCAATGTCTTTGTTTATGAGTTCCATGATACGTTCCATGGCCTTGCAGACCAGGCTCGTCAGGCTAATAGGGCGATAGTTCCCGGGATCAGTGGTGGCTCCCCGTTTGTGGAGTGGAATAACTGTTGCTGTACTCCATTCAGTGGGCACAAAGCCTGATGTGAGGCTATGATTGAACATGGTGCTTAGGTGGGGAGCCAGTTCATTCTGAAGTTCATGTAAAATGCAGCCTGGGATGTTGTCTGGTCCCATGGATGCGGTGTTTTTGGCTTTAGAGTGTGCAGCTTTTACCTACATAGTTGTGATTACAGGGACTTGCATTCTTCCTGTATAGATATGGGCCCTTAAGGGGGTGAGGGAGTGTAAAGTTAGCACTGAACCTATCTGCCAGGATGTTGGCAATATCAGTTGGTTCTGTAATTTTCATGCCGTTGTGCTGTAACTCAGAGCAGATCTGGTTGTTGCCATTGAGATTCTTGACATAGCTATAGAATGCTTTGTGGCTGTCCTTAGAATCAGTGGTGATTTTGTTTTCCTAGCTAGCTTTGGAGGACCTTATAAGGGATCTCAGCTTCTTACTGAGGCTGACCAGGGAGCTCCTCCACTCATGGGATTTTACTCTCTTTTGCAACAATCTCTTCTTTCTGTTGTACAGTTTGTTTACGGCAGGGGAGCACCAGATTGGCTTCCTTTTTTTGGAGGATAGCATCTTGGTTCTGTTTGGGATAGCACGATCCATGCACTCATGTAAGTGCTTATAGAGTGCATTTGTGCAGGATTCAGCAGTCGTAACTGTATTGTCCATCTGCATGGGTGTCATGAAGTTCACCACTTCTGTCTTAAAAAGCATGAAGTTGGCTTTGGAGAATTTTTTTTACCATGGTTTCCGTAATGGGGGGTGGGGACGGGATGTAGATATCAAGGGTGATTAACTTATGGTTGGATCGGACCAATGAGGAGATGACTTCAGTTGTGGAACACCGGCCACTTATGTTGGTAATGACTAAGTCTAGGATATTGTTGCCTCTGGTGGGGGTGTGGATAAGTTGATCCAGGGCATTGGAGTTTATGAATTCCAGAAAGAGTTGTGTTAAGGAGTTGGTACACAACTAGTTTTTCCAGTTAATAGTGGGGTAGTTGAAATCGCCCATTATTAGGGTGTTTGGTTAAACCCTAATATTTTCATCAAAAAAAGTGGAGTGGGAATCTTGGGGCATGGTGGGGGATCTGTAGCAAGCTACAATTTGGACGGCAGTTTTGCCCAGAATTAGTTGCACTTGGATAACCTTGGATGCATTATGCTGAGCAACTAGCCTGGAGGTGTGGATATCCTTAATGAATATGGACACACCTCTGTCTTTGGTGTTCCGGTCCAGGTTACATGGCCGAAAAGTGTGGTATGAGTTATAGCCTGGTAGTGCAGGGGTGCTCTCTGGAGCCTTGAACCAGGTCTCAATCGATGTTCTCCATTTTAAGGAGTGCCTCGAGTGAGTGCATTTTGAGATTTAGACTTCTAGCATTGAGTAGCATTACCCTCAGTTTTTGCATGCCTGTTCCTGTTACAGTGGTGAATTTGTCATTTGAACCTTGCCAAAAAAGGCACAGGTTAGGTAAAACCTGTTTAAGAGGAGCATCATGCACAACCCCATCCATTTTCTCATAGTCCATCCAAAATGTCCATTTTATGGCATTTATAACATTCTCCAGCACAGACTTTCATTCAATGCCTTTTCTCTCCACATTAAGTGCAAATTCTTTTGGGGCATTGTCCAAACAAATGTTCTGCTTTCCTGCAAGGATAACACATCTTTGTTTGACCCTTGTATTGTAAAATTCTGTTACCTTCATCATCTGAACCGGCACTTGGAATATGTTGTATTCGCCCTTCATACATTTTTAAAACAATTATACGAAAACAAACACCTGTCAATATACCTCAGATTGTCTTTACTCTGAGTCACATAAAAAAAATGTGCACAGCAGGACTGTAAAAAAATTCTAGAGCTGTTCTATCAACAATAGTATAAAACTGAATATCTAGTTTATAACGAATGTCACATTTTTTTTTTTTACAAATTTATGAGCTGAAATAATTATTCTAAGGGTAATTCAAACACTTTTTTGTTAAATTCTTATATGAAATCCTACAAGGCAAAAACAGATTCACAAATCAAAGGACAGAAAGTATTTTCCCCAATAGAATAAAAGCTCTAATATCTTCAGCTTTTACCCCTAAGAGCATAATAACTTTGTCCCACATATCATATCTATCCAATAGTTTTTTGTAATTTACCCTTTATTCTTACCACTGGTTTTTAGTGTAGAAAGTCTTTGCAGGAAAGCATGTCTGCATTGTACACTATCTTGTCCTACTTGTTTCACTGCCTCAGCAAAAGTACACTTGCGTTGATTAGGAATAGTTGCAAGTTTTGGGGTTCTTCCTCAGACCTGTCCTATTGTAAACTATCTACAGAATCCATGAGTGCACCCTAAGAGAGTGCTTATATTCATCTGGCTCCTCTTGTCCACTCATCTCTTTTAAAACTGTGCACTGCTGTACGGCAACTCTCTGGAGTACAGAGTTACAATAGTAACATCCTCTAATACAGCAAGGACATTTTTATTTGTAATGTTGAACAAACAATGCTGAAATAACTCTTCTGAATTCATTAAGAATGACTTTCCCTCATTGCTGCATATTCTCCAAGGCAGCCATTGCACTGTTCCTTCCAGCCACCTATGAGCCATTTAGGGGAACATACAATGCATAATAGCAACAAGTAAGGGAAGTTCCCTAGTATCCTGGCCAAATCTCCCTTAGTCAGTATAAATGCCACCTCAGGTATCCCCTAAAAAGAGGCCATTGCCTGGGACTAGCTAAGTCAACAAAAAGTATAAATAAATAAATGATTGTCATTATGCCGCCTTTGTGTTCTGTCGATTTTAATGCATCAGAATCATTAAGTGATTAAGGTTATTATATCTCAATGCACCTGCCATTGTAAAGTGATCTTGGGAGTTTTTTTCCTAGAATCCGCTTCACACTTTCCACATAAGGAAATCATTTTTAACATCATTGTAAATAGAGTGGCAGTAGTGAAAGTCACAAGCATCTTGCACAATTTCTGGAAGCTATTTTCATTTTCACTTTTTTTGCTTGAATTACTTTGATTTTTGCACTCAGAGTAGCTCTTACCTCTTTAACACTAGCTGTAAATACTCACAAAAATAATTTAGCTGAACTGTATGTTTCAAGACTTCCAGTTTTTATTCTGATTGTTGACAGACCTTCTCCCACATTCTTCCTGTCATTGTATTTCAGGAAGCTGACCACTCTTACCTCTACCTCAAAGAAATTTTAACTGACATTTAAACTGCTTTGTTATTCACCAGTCTCTGCAGTGGGAAGATGTATGTTTTATTGTGAATGTTAGCAAAATGTGATGGATTTGTTCTCTTTCTACTAAGGCACAGATGTCTTTGTGCATAGCATTTCCCATCTCTGGTGTACTGGTAGTTACGCCCTTGATTTGTTACACTGTAGAATACCAACACTTCATCCAAACCTTAATCTTTGATCTTGACAAATTCATAGTTTTTTTGTAGTGTGAACATTGCCAGGATTTGTAAGATTGTGGTATTTATTTATTCATTGTTTTTTGTCAGGAAATGGTCTTTCATTTTTAATGGTGAACCATGTATCATGTATTCTATTCATTTGGAAGTTGTTTTATTCACATGTCCTATGTGCCCCATGAGCCAGCCACTGTGCCCCTATTGTGTCCCACCAAGAAGAGGAACCTGGTGCCGCTACTGTTGGTGAGGATGCATTACTGCATATTCAGACATCAAACTCTTGTCCAGTACCTTACTGGTAACCATATGTGCTAGTACAGATTAGCACAGGTATATGCAGTGAAATCACATGTGTAGTCAGTGGTTTGCGCAGCATTTTGGGATGACAAGGAACAATATCTAGCTGTCATATGATGGTTACCACTGAGCACCTATTTAGTTTGTTCAACATTACTTTCACTGAACGTACATAATAACTTTCATATAAACCACACCTGCAGCATAGTTATTAGGTTTTAAGACTGCATTTAACAAGATACTAAATGTCATCTTCAGTGTTACTGACTTGTTCTTCCTGTTACGCTGGGCTTCTGTGTTTCGCAGGTTGACTAGTTACAGTTCATAATTTGTCAAGCATTCAATGTGTTGATTAGAAAATGATGATGTCTGAACTAATGATGCTTTTCTCCAGTCACCATCACCACTACTGAATATTTCCTTCTTTTTTGTAGAGGCATGCCACACAAATAGCTATTGTGATTGCAGGTTCAATATACGTTGTGTAATGTACTTGTCAGTAGTTTGCATAGAGCAACATATTTTTATTTTAGTTTTGTTGCATTATGTTGCAGTTGAATACTAAGCTGGAATGAGTAACTTTCTGGCAGATTTTAGAGGTTACTATATGAGTCCACTATGAAATGCTGAGCAACAGAAACAGCAGAGTACCAGAAATGCTGAAAACTAATCCCAAAATACAGAAGTGGAAAGAAGTTAACTGCAAGTGTTCCTGGGGGGGCAGCAAACCCCAACTATGGAATACAAATTATATATATATATTTATTAAACTCCATGATTGCACCAACTTGACAAAGAGAGAAATCTCCCAGAAATAAGGCAGTCATGACCAGCTTAAAAATCACACCGTCAGTGATTTCCTGTGGAAAACAGTAATCAGCTTTGTATTCCTTTACATCTTGTGCTTCGGGCAAGTGACACACAGCGAATGTCACTTCAACCACTTGTAGAAATACCTTAATTCTAACAGTTAACATAGAGGATGAAACTACTGCACTGTTATTCAGGGTCAGTGTTAGCATTTTGAGGGCCCCAAGCAATTGTCAAGCTTGGGGTCCTCTAGAAACTTCCAGTCCAGTTATCACCCTATTACTGCCATCCCACCTAAACAACCTTTTAATTTATCCTACAAAGTTTTAGGAGCAGTACGCACATACTGAATGATAGCTTCAATGCTCTTTCCTTTTGACAAGACTGTGTTGGCCCATCTCGTAGAGGGACATTCACAGCTACTGATATTTAGTATCAACAATGATACAGTAAAACAGCACTCCGTTCAGGACTTCAATACTGTTTCACCCCCCTTGCCTGTTAAATGCATTTGTTATTGCTACCCAGAAGAGCCATGTACATACCTGTCATTACTGTGTGTGTGTGTGTGTGCGCACAGATAAAAATCAGTGATATTTTTTGCACACGTGTTCTCATGCACACACACACTGCACATTTGCCTTCAGGGAAACTGGAGGAATTCCATTTCACATGCTGCATGCTTTTGAGGTGTTGGGGTTAACCAGATCACATGGATAGGTGCATATATAGACATGGAAGGCATGGTTACTTTATATAGCAAAAATCTACAGCCAAGAACTCAACCAGAGTAAAGCACTGTGAAATGGCAATGCTACTCTATGCACCACTGCAGCAAAGAACAGTTGCATGCCAAACTACCAAAGATAGCCACCTATAATGTATAATATCTATGTTTGGGATGGTAAGTGAAAGAAAACATATCCAAATTGTTGTTATTACATCCAGTGCAACCACATTCCTCCTAACACACATACCTACAAGCATAATTGCAATGCTGATTATGTTTGTTCTAGAAAGTGAAATAAACTATTATTGCCAGCTTGCTACTCTTATACAACAAAACACATAGTTATGATTTAACTAAGTCAATGGCATTTTGCCAGCAGTAAGATATTTAATAAAATTGTGAAGTCTATAACTTGACAAAACACTGTTACTATAACCAGAGATATCTTTGAATTGTAAAGGAGATATAAATAAAAAATATTACCTACCAGGTTTATTAACTACACAAGATTGCTTTATTAGCTTTTGTTTGCTTTACAAATGTAAAAAAAAATATCAAAATAAAATGACTTGTAATTGGATCCCCCAGCGAGCGCGGGGTTTGCTGGTGCCCAAGTCCAGCTACGCTGTTAATGAGCTGTTTCCTGTGGCCAGGGTACAGGGCTTGAGTTCTTTTATCTTCATTTGCCTCCCTGTATGACTGAATAATCACTTAAACAGTATTCCTCGGTCACTATGTCCAGAAGGTTTACTTGGTTAACTTGATACATACAAAGAAAATGGCATTTAAGGGTTGGGGTTGGTATAATGGTTAAGGTGGTTACCGCAAAAAGACAATGTAGAAATTTTGATTTTTGTGATGCATGGCTAGGCTTAAAAAGCCCCCCCCCCCCCCCCCCGGTGTCATTAACCAAATTCTCACCCATGAACTTCTTAATTTCTCCAAATGTTTTTGTTTTCTAATACCATGAGAGGAATTATCCCCATCCTGAAATCAGGGTATGATTGAGTTCATGAAATTAATATTGTTTCAGTCTTTTGATGTCAGCCAAGAGTGTTCTTCTCAGCTCCAGCAATGTGCCCCAAACTGGCTCCTTCAGTAGTTCACACAAGGTTACATGCATTGTTGGCATATTTAAGTGCAACTGTAAATTCTTTTTTTTTTATTAACCCCATTGCTCTAACCAGTACTGGACATAGGCTTTTAAATACACTACACAATAGAGTAAGAATTTCTTTCTTATGAAGTTCCAATGCTACTTTCTAGATTATATTTTTCTTTGCTATTAGCTAAAACCCACAAAGTTCAAGTACATCTTTTCAGGGGTGACACAGAGAACACCACCTGGTCAAGTCACTGGCCAGTGCCACATAGTACAATAGTACAGACGAACAGATGTACTGTAGGAGCACTTGCTCCTACAGTACTTATTACCTTGATACGGCACTCTTGTCATAGATAGTACCCCAAAAAGGCAACCCCCCATTTCTCGGTCACCCACGCCCCGAATCTTTTTTAAAGTTTTTTTTGTCTATTCCTTCTAGCATGTCGAGGGATCAGTTGCTAGTGTCCTCTCCTGCTCAGCTGGTGAACCTGGGAATATTGAGGCAATGTTACAATTGCCTCATGTACACAGACAACCCTCTCCTCCTCCCACAAAACACAAATACATGCGAGAGATGCAACTATACGGCCAAACTGGAGGCTGAGCTCTCTCAACATAGGACTGGCAAGACCAGTCAGGAGGAGAAGGTTACCACACACACTATAGACCCAGTCTCACATAGTACCAGTACAACCTCAAATCATACACATAAACACACAAAGACATACTGGAGGCTCTGATCAAAAATCTACCAAAACAGCAGAGGCCACCAAAGCAGACACCCAAACAACCACCACCTCAGAACACAACACCTGCAACACATAGACCTCACAGTCAGAGTGTCAAACAGTCACAGCCCTTAAGGCCAAACACAATGCCAGACACACTAGTCATTGGTGACTCCATAGTCAGACACACTGACATCCCGCTCACCAGACTGAGTAAGGAGAAGGTCACAGTAAGCTGCCTGTCGGGCGCTAGAATCCGCCACATAACGCAAGCACTCAGGTCTCTCAACAGCAGGTACAAATATGACTCAGTCATTGTCCACGCTGGTGTAAACAACCTGAGACGTACCTCCTTGGACTACATGAAAAGAGACATTGAGGAGCTCTCTGATTATGTAGCCCAGGCAGGTATGACCCTGACCTTGAGCAGTATCCTACCTTCACCAAGAATGATGCCACAATACAGAGATAAGATGATCAGCTTTAACAATTGGCTTAAACACTGGTGTCATTCAAAGGATCCAGTGTCTGTCTGCCTGGGATGACATGCTGGACAAGCCACGCTGGGCTTGCACCTGTCACCCTGGGATTCCGGATATTGGCAAAGGCTCTTGCCACCCCCATAGTGCCTTTTAGGCAAGGCTCAAATTCTAAACCTACCACCCTAGAACACAAAAAGGAAAAAACTAAGGGTAATGCTGCTCAATGCCAGAAGTCTAAATCTCAAAATGCACGAGGCCCTTCTCAGTATGGAGAACATCGATGTCTGTGCTGTGACAGAAACCTGGTTCAAGGCTCCTGAGAGCACCCCAGCACTATCAGGTTTTACCTCATATCATACAATACCAAGAAAGGAGGGTATCCATATTCATCAAGGACACCCACACCTCAAGACTGGTGGCAACGCACGATGCATCGGAGACCATCCAGGTGCAATTAACCATAGGCAAGACTGCTCTGCAAATTGTAGCATGTTACAGGCCACCCTCACAAACTCAGGAACCTCACATGGCCTTCCTGAAAACACTAGAGGGGATAAATGTATCACCAAACACCATCATACTAGGTGACTTCAATTACCCTAATATAGACTGGGAACACTACTCAAGCCCAAACACCCTAGCCCAAAAGTTCCTGGAATTCATAAACTCAAATGCCATGGAACAACTAGTCACCATCCCCACAAGAGGAGATAACATACTTGATCTCATCATCACGAACATGGGAGCACAATGTTCAACACCCGAGGTGTACCCCTCACTGGTGAGATCAGACCACAAACTAATCTCGCTGGAGGTCCTCATCCCACCCCCACCTGAAATAAAAGACCACAGTAAAGAACTTCTCTTCACACTTCTAAAGACTAGTGTGGTCTCCTTTAAGGCCCCGAGGAAAACAGTACTCAAGCCGCTGAATCACTTACAAATGCCTTCTACCAGCACCTGCAGGACTGCATGGATAAGGCAATCCCAAGCAAAACAAAGACTCTTTGTACCAAAGGCAAGCGTCCAGTCTGGTGGACCCCAGCCATAAACAAACTCTACAACAAAAGGAGGAAGCTACTACAAGATAGAGCAAAATCCTTAAGGTAAGACACCCTTGATCACTATAAGTAAAAAACTAAGAGCTCTCATAAAATCATCCAAAGCAAATTTCAAGAGAAAAATAGCTAAAGACTCAAAAGACAATCATAAGGCCTTCTTTAGCTATGTTAGAAACCTGGGAGGAAACTCCCAGATATGCTCAGAGCTAGTTCAAAATGATGTGAAGATTACTGATCCTACAGACATTGCCAACATACTGGCTGACAGGTTCAGTGCAAACTTCTCCCACCCCCAAAGGAGAGATATCTATACCAAACGATTGCAGCCCCCAAACATCTCCAGCCCAAGTGAGAACTGCTCTCTCCAAAGCAAAAACACAGCATCCATGGGACCTGATGGTGTCCCCGGCTGTGTGCTCCATGAACTCAATGAGGAATTAAACCCACAGCTAGGACAGCTGTTTAATCAAAGTCTTACCTCTGGATCCAGGAGTGGCGCTGCAACTGTGGTACCACTTCACAAAGGCGGTGCCTCCACCGACCCTGGAAATTACCGCCCATTAGCTTGACAAGCCTCATCTGCAAAGCCATGGAGAGGATCATAATGGACCTCATAAATAAAGACATAGGGAATTTGCAGACTTTGGATCCAACCCAGTTTGGCTTTGTCAAAGGCAGATCATGCCTTTTAAACTTGGTTGACTTTTTGAAACAGTCACCAAAGCCATTGATGAGGGAAAGGCAGTCCATACAGCCTACCTCGATCTGGCTAAGGATACAATACCCCACTGTATCATTGAAAAACTCATCAGCTTAAATGTCAACCCATACATCACAAGATGGGTTGCAAACTGGCTGAGTGACAGAACCCACAGGGTCAGAGTTGCTGGCGCCATGTCAGACTCAAAACTTGTCACAAGTGGTGTCCCACAGGGCTCAGTCCTGGGCCCACTCTTGTTTGGCATCTACTTTTCCAAGTACAAGCAAACACAGGACGGTTATGTCTTACAAAGTTTGCAGATGACTGCAAACTGGGCCATAGTAGAAAACACATCTGACACAGATATCCTTCAGAAGGGTCTCACAGAAACGGATAACTGGTGCCAGAGCCACGGCCTAAAGTTAAATGCCAAAAATGCATAGTCATACCCTTCAAAACAAGGTTACCCCTAGCTACCAAATAGGTGGCAATCCACTGAGCACAGAAGAAGATATCAGGGACCTGGGGACCCAGGTTGATAGTAGTCTGTCATTCGACACCCATGTAGCTAAAGTAGTTAGGAAGACCTTCTACATTGCCCACCTTATCATGAAGGGATTCTCATCTAGATCAAGGGAGGTCATAGTCTCCCTTTACTCATCACTCATCAGACCAATGATTGAGTACAATGCCCCATTCGGAATGTATCTGACCCGACACTTGCAGCAGCTGGAGAGGCCACAAAAGTTCCTCACCAAAAGGATAAAGGGTCTCAAAAATCTGTCCTATGCTGCCCGACTGAAAGAACTCCAGCTCTATTCAGTCGCTATCTAAACACATGCTCAGAGGTGACCTTTGACTAACATAGAAGGCCATGTAAAACCCAGATTTGATGAATATGCTTCACCTCAAAAATCTAGATCCATCAGAGCCACAAGGGCGGAGACTTAAACCTTGACACGGCTATTAATAGGACGTGCTGGAGGGATAGATTCATCACCCAAAGACTCCTATGCTGTGGAACAAAATCCCGGTACATGTGAGGCAGAGCACCTCGCTGGCCTTGTTCAAGAGAAATCTTGACCAATGGATGGGAGATCGCAGATATACCCCAGGGATTACCTCAGTGTCACTGCTCAACAGAGGCACAGCAAAATAATGGGTATAGTTCCCCATACTAAAGGGGTGGCGTAAGCCACAAAACGATGGGCTAGGCTTGTAAATGCCCTCGGGCAGATAGCCTAGTATGAACCTATGAACCTATGAACAGGATCGAACCAGTGACTTGGTCATGTGGTTATGGTATGTTTAATCTATAGGATTCTCAGTAAGCCATATTCTAAAGGCACATTCACTAGTATGGGCTCAAACCAACAACTTTCTCATGTGGATAGAATAACAAGACTATTGTAGTGAGGTTCATATGTTAGACCTTGTTATTATCAAGGTTCTTACTGCTACACAGGCAGCAGCCACTGCAGAACTGCATCAGAGAAACCTTCTGACACCTTTGAAGCAGCTTTGAAAGCTGCAACACATTTCACACTGCCATGCACACGCATACACACACACAGGAGGGGCCTTGGCCCCCTACAACATCTTAAACTAATATACCCCATGCTGAGGTTAGAATTGTCAGCCCAAGCCTCTTTGAATAAATGGATTCATTGTACCTACTGCTGTAGGTGAGACAGCCTTCTCTAGACTGGGACTTGCTACCTGTAACCGCCTGTCTACTGACATCAAAAAACTAGAAACCATTAAAAGCTTCAAAATGCACTTAAAGAGCATCTCTTTGCTGAATCTACCTGCAGCTGCTACCTTTACAATAGTTAGGCATCTTGCAATCCCATATCATGAATAATAAAGTAAATTCTAAGAAATGTTTCTTAGCATCTTAACGTGGGCAAGTTATTGCCATATATTTCACATCTATACAGAAGTTTATGTGTTTATATATATATATATATATATATATATATATATATATATATATATATATATAGATATGATTTCACTGTATTTTACATATATTGTACCTTGCAATAGCATATATTTTTTTTTCTCTCAGTGCACTCTGGATCTTTTAATCTTATCCTATATGCCTTTAATATTATCATTTTGTTCAGAATTTTGTTGTGTACTCATTCTGTATATAATATTGTTGATTAGAAAGATCATGATTGCTCTTGAGCTTGGGTTATGGCTGAAAAGTTTCAATAGATCAGTTCACTTACCCAGCGAACAAATAGCAATTATACAATGACTGGCCATTAATATTCAAAAACGAACATGCTGATTGGTCAGGCCAACCAGCCTGCCTGTTGCAAATCTGAGAATATACCAACGGAAAAAGGTCCAGTTGCCCAGACTTTTTTCCATTAGTGTATCTCATATTTTTTTTTATTTTTCTTTCTTTTTTAAATCAAATTAAAAAACAAAAGACCTCAAACAAACGAGGGAGATGGCGCAGAGAAAAATAAAAGGATAATCGGGTACGTTCTGCAAAACTAAAGAAACTTACCTGATTATCCTTTTATTTTGCTTGTCACGGCTTTCCTGAAAGTTAAAAGTCTCCCAGTTTCTTTTTTTCTTTTTAATAAATAAATTTTAAAAAAGTAACAGAGATCTTCCTTTCTCTGATGCTTCCTTTGCACAGCACTGATGTACTGCGTAAGCATGGGTAACGCACATCCCATACGCATGCGCAGTACATCAGAAAAAGCCCCAGGATACCAGAAAAATATGGAAGGGCACCTCAGAGGCATTATACAAAGACAGTATTTAAGAAAAGTAAGTATTTTTTTTTCTTAAATAATGTCATTGTATAATCGCAATAACCGACTCTGTGGTGTGGCATATTGAAGATTTACCGAAGCTGGCTTTATTTAATCACTCAGGCTTCACCCTCATGATTAAACCACACCAACCATGGGTAAATCGTCAATATACCACACCAATGTCGTCGGTTATTGCTTAAGTAAATAATGTTCTCTAAAAACAAGATGATTAAATGGCTACTCCTCATTACCGAATTGCCTTTGCCACAGCACACCTCATCATTTGGTATCCTAGCCTCTGGATCTTTCTTGATACAAGTCTTTAGTTTATCCATTAAGACATTTACTACTTTTAGGTTTCCAACCAAGCAAACAGAACATATTTTTAAGTTTGTTTTATCCCATACTTAATGTCTTAATATGATTGCTGATGCAGAGGACAATATGCAGCATAAAATCTGAAATTAATTTGCACAAAATTAACAAATGGCTTAATTGCTTCAGTTCTACAGTATTTAAGCTTACTACTATTTTACATAGAAAAGAAAAGCACAAACTGTCAGCAAATATAAAAATAGCACAATCTTACTTCCACTAAACTTGCAAGCTAGGACTTGAGAATGCACAGTGAACTATCACCACCATGTGGTCAAATTTAAAGTTTGCCAAAACTGAAACAATTTGGCTGGAAAATAATGTTCTTATTATTTAATTGTATTTTATTCAGTTTGTTTACTGGGGCAGTATATTGATTGCAGTACACTATTTGCAGGCAAAGCCCATTAGTGTGCAATATCTAACAAGGTTTAGTGTTGTTATATATTGCAAAGTTCTGCTGTACACTATGATTCACTAAATAATTTAATGTCCATTTGTGTTTAAAAAATAAAACAAGAAATGGAACAAAACATACAATGTTTTAAACCACAAAACATAACAAATAAGGAGGCTGTCCATAGTACAACAGCAGCTACAGTTTCTAAATGATCTTAGTTTTCTGGGACATCCCTAATTTTTACCTCAGACTGTTGCTCTGTCTCTCATAAAGTGAGCACTTTTGTGATAAAACTGTGAGAACTGCAGTCATTAAATGATTGCAAACATTCAGAAAATGGATTTTAACAAAGTTATTATTTTTTCCTACCTGTGCCTGCTGACCTTCTGAGTCATTATAGCAGTGATACTGCAGAGGTGACATCATTCAGGCAGCAGTCGGGGACTTTCCCATTTGTCGTGTAGTTTCCCTCCATGCCCAGTAAAGGTATGCAATGGGTGCAGTGATAGCAGCCACCTACTTCCATGGATGACATAAGCATCAGAAGTCCTGTCTCCTTGTAAGCCGACACACGCATTCTGCATCTATCTCCACCAGTGATCATTATGGAAAGCACATCTCCAATACAATCATCCCCACCTACTAAAGTACTATAATAAATAAAGTAATAAAATGCTAAAATCTCAGTATTTCTCTCTGATCCTCTTTGACTCCTCCAACTGCTGAGCTGCTACTAGAACTTTGGTCATTTGGGTTGTATTCAGTGCTCCATCTCTCTGTGCCTAGGCGTTGCCATGAAATCAGAATGTCATTCTAATTCTTTTGTGAGAAATATAAATATTTAAAACTCACCTGTGATATGAAGCCTTTACCCCTAATAATTCTGGGGTTTGTTCCTTATTTTTGAGCAAAAGGCATGATAGTTGTAAAGCTGATAACTAAATCCATGTAACACAAGCTTATATATGAATTCAGGTCTTCAGTTTGGAATGAAGGCTGGGAGATTACTGTATAGTTCATACAGTAATCTCCCAGCCTTCATTCCAAACTGAAGACCTGAATGAATGGTGGCTTCAGGCAATAAACTGTGGGCAGACCAGGACGCCTGATTGCTTACACGTCTACTTGGTGTGTATGCACAGGGATGCATTACTAATAACAAAGGGGAAACAAGAAGAAAAGAAAAAAATAAGGAAAACACTTGATCCCCACATAAAGAGCCTACAGCTAAAATATGGTTAAGTGCCTCAATTTTCTAGTGCCAGTTTAACAAAAACAAATAGTTTTTCAGTGGTGTATGTTAGTATGCACGTTTTATGCAGTATGGGATATGACACTTCTTTTAGAATGTCAAATAAGACAACAAAAATAAGGTTTATTGTTCCTAGTGTTGCTCTTTCATGGATTCACACTAAAGAAAATATTTGCAAAGAAGGTCTTTAGAAAAAGTGGAACAAATCATCATTCTGATGTGCAAAACATATTTTATAGGTATGAAAAGTCTTGTTCTCCCAGGCCCCTTCCACCCCTACTCCCAGTTTATGTGATTATATTAATAAAATGAAGTTTAAATCACACTACAGTAAATTAAAACAATGCCTGAAACAATGTCAGGAAACAACTTACCTCATTTTACCACTCCTTCAGGCTTCATAAATATGTAAAGTTATTACTCATGGATTCAATGAGGCTGAAGTCATCAGCATTACAAACATATGAATCAAAGAGTAAAAATGTCAGTGTTGTGAAGTAATTGAACACGTGGTATTAAGGCTGCTTCTCTGATTTAGAAAGTGTACCCTTCTACATGTGTCAGTGCATATGCCTGATTAAACCATAAATATAAAGCTAAGAAAATGTTCTAAATTAATATCACATAATACATTTACTAATATTATTCATCAATGCAACATAAGAATGTAGAAGTACACACTCATTCTCAGGTCAGAAGATCAAACAAACCTTGGCTTTACAACTCTTACCCAGAACATTGGCAATATATCATGTGAACCTTGCTGTAAAGCACTAGGCGGAGAAAGTCCACTGGGATTGTTGCTAATCTGATATTGCTGTAACATCCATTTCTCTTTGCCAGTATAACATTAATTATGCTGTTTTAGCATGCTTGTCAAAGAGGAATACTGTTATCTACAGCTAAAGCAAAATAAATGCAGCATGACATATAGATGTGATTACCAGTAAAAATGACTGTTTTACATTAAGTGGGTGAATAATGACATAGAAAAATGAGAAGTAAAACACAGAGGTCTCACCAAAATCTCGTTGGCTTACGAAAATGAAATGCAGCCATATTGTTAATGTGGAAATTGTGAAAATGTCTGGTATGTAGGCTCTGCGCAGCTATTGTGATTTGTGAAATCAGCCAGACAGAAAAAAATAATAAATATAACCCAAAAACAAGAAAAGTGCCAGGGCTACCTGGAGTACATAAAGTCCAGCTTTTCTCACAGGATTTACACTTTGTTATCCACACTAGGGGTTTGTACTTTGTTGTCTCTGCAGTAGGGATTTATACTTTCTTGGCCATGTACTTTGGGTTTATACTATGTTGGCAATACCTACAATTCGGCATCTTGTTGTCCATGCACTACGGGTTTGTCCCTTGTGATAATGCAACAGGAGTTTTTACCTTGTCCACCTATTACATGTTTATACCTTGGTGCCCATGCACTAGGAGTTTTTGTCTTGTTCACCCACAAGAGTTTTATACCTTTGCATCCATGCACTATTGGTTTGTATCTTGTCCATACACTAGGAGGTTGCACCATGGTTTGTACCTTCGTGTCCATGCACTATTGGTTTGTATCTTGTCCATACACTAGGAGGTTGCACCATGGTTTGTACCTTCGTGTCCATGCACTATTGGTTTGTATCTTGTCCATACACTAGGAGGTTGCACCATGGTTTGTACCTTCGTGTCCATGCACTAGGGGGTTGTATCTTGTCCATACACTAGGAGGTTGCACCATGGTTTGTACCTTCATGTCCATGCACTATTGGTTTGTATCTTGTCCATACACTAGGAGGTTGCACCATGGTTTGTACCTTCGTGTCCATGCACTATTGGTTTGTATCTTGTCCATACACTAGGAGGTTGCACCATGGTTTGTACCTTCGTGTCCATGCACTATTGGTTTGTATCTTGTCCATACACTAGGAGGTTGCACCATGGTTTGTACCTTCGTGTCCATGCACTATTGGTTTGTATCTTGTCCATACACTAGGAGGTTGCACCATGGTTTGTACCTTCGTGTCCATGCACTAGGGGGTTGTATCTTGTCCATACACTAGGAGGTTGCACCATGGTTTGTACCTTCGTGTCCATGCACTATTGGTTTGTATCTTGTCCATACACTAGGAGGTTGCACCATGGTTTGTACCTTCGTGTCCATGCACTATTGGTTTGTATCTTGTCCATACACTAGGAGGTTGCACCATGGTTTGTACCTTCGTGTCCATGCACTATTGGTTTGTATCTTGTCCATACACTTTGTACCTTCGTGTCCATGCACTATTGGTTTGTATCTTGTCCATACACTAGGAGGTTGCACCATGGTTTGTACCTTCGTGTCCATGCACTAGGGGGTTGTATCTTGTCCATACACTAGGAGGTTGCACCATGGTTTGTACCTTCGTGTCCATGCACTAGGGGGTTGTATCTTGTTGTTCACATACTAGGGGTTTGTACATTTTTGGTCATGCACTAGTAGTTTATAAATTGTTGTCCATGCACTAAGGGTTTTTCCTTTGCTGCCCACACACTAGGAGTTTGTGTCTTGTCATCCATACACTAGGGAGTTACATCATGGTGTCCAGTCACTAGGTCTGTGCTTTCTTGTGTGCACATTAGGGTTTCGTACTTTATCCATGTACTGTCACTGGATATTGAATATCTCATGCTGTTTCTGCCCCATTCTAAAGACTATTCTTGGCTCATAATATAGGCTCATAGGTAAATATGCCATAGGCTATTGACCCTTGAGGATCTTCAGAAGTGTAGTCTTGCATACCCAAAAAGTTTATTTACTTTGTTTTTTCAAGTATGATTAACCCAGATCCATTTGTACTATAAGTATGAATAACCCAGAGCCAGGCAGACATTTACATGTTATTCCTATCCATAAGGAACAAGGGTGCTAAACTAGGGGTGAACCTATGGTTTCTCATTCATTCATTCATTCCTTCATTCAGATTATGCCTGGATAGAGTAAGAGATGTACTTGGCTTCATGTGGAGAGGAAGACTATTTCAGAGAAGTGGTATTCTCTGTGAAACATATCTATCCCTCCAAAATGTTCTATTTAAATTGCTGAAGAGAATAAGATCTCTTGAGTAGGTACTTCTCCAAAGCAGGTCTGCAAGGATGGAGTCAGTAGAGCTCTGCAAGTGAGGCTGAAATTAACCCTCACTAGCCTGTAAGATACAGAAAACAGGGAAAGCACTTTGACATGCTCAGTGTAGCTTGTATGAGTTAGGCCTTAACTTCCTTTGCAAAAAGTATTGCAGTCATTCAAGCTGAGCCAGGTGTTTGGATATATACATATCAAAGGGGGCATTATACTCTGTGACTGGCCTAATAAGTGCAGAATACAAAGGGATGATGACTCCCCTGGATATGAATGCCATACTCTTACTAATAAGCTGCGTGATGAAGGACTTCCTTAAAATAGGATCTTCAGATGCCTAGCCTTGCATTCCTAAAAAGAGACATGGTAATCAAATGACAGCTCATTGTCTTCATAGGATCATAGGAAGTTACTAGGCTAATGGCCATAGGGCCTTTACAAGCCTAGCCAAGTTACCCTTGTTTCCATAATCAGCACCTATTGCCCCTGTCCAAGAGAGACACAGGTGGAACCCCTGGGATGAATTTATGGTTACCCATCCAATTGTCCAGATTTCTTTTGAAGAGGGCCAATGAGTTGTTCTGTTTGACATGAAGTGGGAGTCTTTTCCAATGGTGTGATAACCTCTGAGAGATAAATCTGTCCCTCCAGCAGGTTCTATTAATGTCACATACCAGGTTAAGATCTTTAGAGCGTGTAACCCATGTGCCATTTGACTTGCAGATAAACAGCATTTCCAATAAAGCAGGGTCAGAGATTGCCCTATAAGCAAGGCAGAGATCACCTCTGAGTAGTCTGTATGAAACAGAATAAAGTGACAGTGATTTCAGCTAACCTGAAGAAGTTCTATAATTCCATCATTTCTGAGGGGGGGTCAGTGAGGAAGTGATTCTTACTAAAAAGGAAACAAACCAGTATGTTGTCTCAACCCATGGACCTAATATTCCTAGTTCTGGGTAGGGCTTCTATGACTTGTTGACAGATAATTATAGAGGGTGGGACTGACTGGATGGTATGGGGAATTAAGGAGGGAAGAGCAGAGAAGATTAAACTAAACATTTCTGCTAGTACATTAGGAGTTTCCACAGGGTATAACTGGAGGTGCCATTGGATATAAGCTCAATATTGCTCCAAAGATTACTGATGTAGTCAAAGAATGTTTTTTCGGTTGTCCTTGAATTCTGTAGCAATAGTCCATATTTTACCTTGCAGGTTTTGACTCACTTTATCCTTTTGAGGTCACTTTTAATGTGGGGGGTTTAACCTTATTTTTTAAGACCAACAGCTTGTTTGTCTCTTTTACAGTTTATTAGTACTAGATGACCACCACAAAGGCTAGTTTTTAGACTTGGCATTGTATTACTGGTGGATGTAGACAGATACCTCTATGTAAGAATTTATATGGGTGTTGAAATCAGTGATGTAAGTGGCAGCTTAAACTACAAGGGGTTCTCTTGCAGTGAGCAGTGCTTGAAACTCATTATGTGGTAAACTAGTTCCAGGAGATTAATCTTGGAGAAGTCCCTGCTGACAGTCAAAATTGTGCATGTCAAGGGTTGAGTTTTTAAGAAGAATATTAATGTATGGTGGTGTAATTTAACCAGCAATGTGGTAACAGCAGGTGACTACGTTGAGTAGATTTGTGCCACTAATAGGTCCCTCCCATTAGAGGGCATTGTCTGCTCAAGACAGTTCATGTTGATGAAGCCCAGAAACCAGAGTGCATAGTTGTTGCTGTTAGTACTGTATGTTTACCAGTTTACGAATGGGAAACTCAAATCACTCATGAGGACTGTGTTTGACTTGATTGTTAGGGACTGTAGTTTGGTAAGGTAGGCATCATGGGTTGTGAGGGGTCATGAACAGGGTTCTGTAGTTAGCACTAATGTGGTAAGCAGACTTGCATTTTGATAAAAGAATATGTAGAAATTCAATGTTGTTGTCTTATTCGATTAATTGTGAGGTGCTGTATTTGCAAAAAATGCAGATGGGAACAGATGCACTCAAATGAGCATCTAAATGGGTAGCAGCCATTACACTGAGGTAGAGAGAGTGTGTGTCTCCTTTTGCAGTTGGATTAGAACCACATTTAAGCAATTATACAAGTGGATGTTTTCAAGAGAGTCCTAGTTGCCTAAGAAAGGCAGTATGAAGATAAAATATGTCCTGGTCAATACGCAGAAGCCCTGATAAGACAGACATAGGACACTCAGTGTAAAAGGTAGGACTGTTCATATACTCCCTCCATGCTACATTAAATCCCCCCAATAACTCCACTTTTCTGAGCCAGTAGTTGAATTCAATTATTTTGTGTTTATGCTGTAGCATCATTCAGAGTGATGGTAGGATGCTGCTCAAGACTACCTGCTTTTCAGCCTCCAGTGCATATGAGGAAAGCTAGACCATATCCATATTCAAATCTTCCAAACAGCAACATCAACGATCATTTACACCTACATGTACAATTACCAAGTTGTATGCATGTTTGAGATGAAGTGATCTAAGTGCCTTGGTGACATCATGAATCCTAACACCTGAGCAACACTTGACTGTTATTCTTGCATCTCATTTTCTGTACCAGATGAGTGGAGCACCAGTATGTCTTAGTATTGAGTTACTATGGTAAGGTTTAACAAACATGTAGACAGCACTGGCAAATCTCAACAGCCTCCCCATTATCCATTCAACAATGTAAAGCTGGTCTGCTGAATCAGAGGCTCAACTATCAGATAAATAGTCCTTTCCAATACTATAGCAAAAGCTTTCCAGGAGGGGGGTTAAGACGCACGAGTCCTCTATAACTGAAACACACTGTCTAGCCACCATTTTCAAAATGGGATCAATACTCAATGCCATGCTAGAAGTATCGTCAACACCTTCCAGACATACTGAAAAAGTGTATTATCTGTGATACCTTAATTCCCAGTACCATCAGCATTTCCAGAAGATGGACCTCAACTATTCCTGTGGCCTCGTCATAATGGAATTGTTTTAATAACTGTAGCTACTTAATCTATGGAAATTAACTGACTCCCATCAGTTAGTACTAGCACTGCTGCCCCAAAGGATAGCATGTTCACTAGGTACAAGATCTTCTCATAGTTTTCCTCCCACCTCCCAATAAACATCCCCCTGCCATTGCTGTGAAGAGAAGCAGAATGTCCCTCCTCCACCCTGAGTCAACAGATGGTTTGCCAAAACTTTCCTGAGGCTATCTGAAAGTCCCTCTGTGGCCTCACCAAACACATCCAAAATCTGTCTCTTGACATTGGCAAGTGCTGCAGCTGTTGCCTTCCTGTTCTTTTAATACTTACCACTCATATTTAGAAGAGGGTGGCCACGGTGGTGCAGCGGTTAGTGTTGCCGCCTCACAGCATGAAGTTCTCCGGTTCAATACTTGGCTGGGGTGCCTTCTGTGCAGAGTCTGCATGTCCTCCCTGTGGTCGCGTGGGTTTCCCCCCGGTGCTCCGGTTTCCTCCCACATCCCAAAGACATGCTGTAGGTGGATTGGACACTCTAAATTGGCCCTAGGCATGTGTGTGTGTGTGTGCCTTCTGTGGAAGGTTGGGCACCGGGCTGGCAACTCGACACTGTAAAACTCCACCGCCAATCATGAGTGGACAGGTGATCCGCTGTGGCAACCCCTACTCGGGAAAAGCCGAAAGAAGAAGACGACTCATATTTAGAAGACCTTATGCTAGGATGGCATGAAAAGCCTCTTTCTTTAATTTGACAGCATTTTTGAGTTTTTAGCCTCAAGTCTTCACTGTTGCCTCAAATGCTGATGTTTCAAATAAGATCTAGTTAAATTGCATGTCCCCAGCCTTCCCCAGAATATGTGACATGCTATTCTGGATGTAGCAGTTGAACTTTTCTCCTACAGATGCATCTTCAAAGCATTCCCCAGGTCGCATTTAGTACACATTTGATACCCAGACTCTGTCCAGACCATCTGACCCAACTAACCAACAAATGGTGATCAGCTGACACACTCCTCTTATCTAATGATCCAAGTATACAGAAAATACTCTTGTTTCTGATGAAAAGCTAGAAAGTTAATTGCTGATCTTTGGCCTAAAGTAGAAGGCCTCCTGTCCAAGCATAATGGTCAGTAAGGACAATCCATGGCTATCACCCAGTTCCAATAAAAATTCTTACCCTTCAGGACCATATGAAATAAGCCATTCAAGCCAATTATCCTCCCGTGATCACTGACTATGGACTCAGAAGGTGGTATCCTATCAAGCATTACACCCACAGTCTCCAAAAAAGCCAAATATTCTACACAGCTGTTAGATGAATAAGCAGAAACAAACAGTTTTCCCTTCTGCGAAATCTAGTCATATCGATGTAACGCTCTCATCTTCTGAGAAAAACTCTAAAAACACACCTTGTTAAAAGCTTGTGAGTATCCCCATGTCTACCAATGACCTCTCTTGTGGAGTAACTCCAGACAAGGAGGCAAAACACACCTGATCAAGAAGCCTGATTCAAGAATCAGTGCAAAGTGTAGAGGTAAGACAAACCAAATCTAGTTCTTAACTTTTCAGCTGCATGTACAAGCTGTCTCTCTTTTCCCAGCAATGAAGTGATATTCCAAGCCTCAAGAGTCAGTTTCCATTACCAGAGAGCATTCATTTATAATACATCCCACTCCTGTCTACCACCAGGCTGCCCACCCTTCACACAGTGGTTTGGGATCTGTCTGACCAGGCTACATGGATCACTTAGATGCTCAATGCCAAATACTAACCTGGGCCTGGCTTCAGGGGTAGATCTTAGTATATTTTTCTGGGTGAGATTATGTAAAATTAAACTTCAAGGTAATCAATGAATGCTGGATGGATACATGACATTTTAGCATCTAGCTGAGGGATTCTAGTTTTACCAAAATGTACACAGTCAAATTATATGGAAACTGCACTTTCCTCTCTTGTTGTTTTATGACATTGGGGGTTAAGAGAAATAAATGGCTATAGGAGATTGGGAAGTGTGAACAAATGTGAGGGCAAACTATATTAAAAATGCAAGTTAGCAAATTGTCTTCTCTAGCTCTGAAGTTGCCTCAAGACTGTTGCTTCCTGAAGGAAAGCATAATGGGTATTGTGGGATGTTTCTTCCCCGCATTGCTCCTTTATTATTATTATTATTATTATTATTATTACTATTATTATGATTACTGTTATTAACTCCAAGTCCTGGTGATTTTGAACTACAGGTTAATGGAAGCTGATTAACTAGCTTGCAGTATGCATGCAAAGGCTTATTTAAATTCCTCTAGTATGGGTGTAACTTAGTTTTGGTGCATGCAAACTGTTATTTATTTATTTAAATTTGTTTACCAGGAAAAAACTCTGATCAAACAGTGACCAATTGCAGGCCCAGCCTGGATTCATTAATGCTTGCACTCTGTGCATTATTTGTATTTTGATTGTGTGGGTCTCATTACATTTGCAGATGTATCAGCCATGCAAGCCTCATCTGCAAAGCCACGGAACATATTATAACTGACCTGAGACACTGCAGTATCAAGAATCGTATTAGACTTGACCCCCAACAGTTTAGCTTAGTTAAGGGCAGATCCTGTCTATTTAATCTGGTAAGTTTCTTCAAAAGGGTTACATTTTTTTAATGTTTTAAAAATCAACCCGTATGTGAAGAGATAGATGACAAACTGAAAGACAGTACCTACACAGTTTAAGTTGTAGGTCACTCATCAGAAAGAATGAAAATGACCAGCAGTGTCCCTCAAGGCTCAATGCTAGGATCTCTCATTTCTGGTATTTACTTCTCAGATCTCCAAGCAGACAGCCAAAACATCTGGCTTTCACAGTTTGCAGATAACTGTAAACTGGGGGCTGTTGTTAAGTCACACTATGACACCCAAACTTTCTGCAATGAACTGTCCCTAATAAAGTCTTGGTGTACTAAAGTGAGCTCAGACTAAATGGTAAAATGTGTAATACGACCACTTTTGGTAGAAGACACCTCCCTTCATCGAACTGTATAGAAAATGCACCATTACAAAATGAAAGTCAGGGACTTAGATACTTGGGTTAACAGCTCCCTCTCTTCTGACCATCATGTGACAACAGTTGCCCTTTTATTTAGTCTAGCTAATTGCCAGAGAAATATCATCAAGGTCTAAAGAAGGAATCAACCCCTTATACTCAGAACTGATCAGGCTAATTATTGAGTACAGTACCCCCTTGGGATGTATCTCACTAAACATATCAAACAAATTTTAAGACCCCAAGGTTCCTAACCAAAAAGATCACACAGGCCTAAAGTCTTTGAGCTACCAAGAGAGGCTAGCAGCTCCATCCATTTATTCAGTGTCTTATGGACTTGGGAAATATCTGTCTTGCTTACTGTGCCATTAGAGACCCAATTGTCCTAGACTTCCTGTAAGTCCAGAAGTCCAATATATCCACCGGTACTAGATTTAGGGACTTAAATCTTCCCCACCAGATAAATAAGACACAGTGGAGGGACAGATTTGTAATCCAGTGCCTCACAAACCTCAGGAATAAACTTCTGCATGTTAATCAGTGAGACTCAGTATCTTCATTTAAACATAACCAAGATGATTGGATGGTTATCCACAAATTCACTCCAGGATTGAGGGGTATAGTCCTGCTGTAGAAAGGTGGTATGGCATGAGGGAAGGTACTGGCAAGATATGAATGGTCTTGGAAGGCCATTTAGACCTTGAATTGGTGTTTTCACTTTTTAATTATTTGACTGTCTCCACCTTAATAAAGGTTAAAACTGGTTTGCGTAAGGGACGTGTATGTTTTCTGGCACTGGGTTCTTAGTTCTAGCCTTGGATTTGTTGTAAACAATCTATGACTTGGCATGGCAAATGAAGCAAAATAAGGTAACCTCCATCTGAAAGTGGACTTTGATGCTTGTGCTGTTCTTTATGATGCACTTGTTATGGTTATAGGTTCATAGGTATATACTAAGCTAAAGACCCCCAGGGCCTTTAATAAGCCTAACCATGCAATCCAACACAATTGTGTCCCTCTTTATCATGCACATTTATTGGGAGGGGGTATGTTAGGGAGTTTCTAAGGTTATATGAGGGGGCATTACTGTCTGCCTCTCAGAGACATGGGGTAGATATAGGGTGAATTTCATCTCCCATCCATTGGTCAAGGTTGCAATTAAATAGAGTTAGACATGGAAGTCTGCTTAACATGGATGGGGAGCCTGTTCCAGAGCATGGGATCCTCTAAAACACATAGCTGTCTTGCCAACTTATTTATGTCACAAACAAAATTTACATCCTTACATCTTGTAGTTCTGATGCTTTTCATTTCATAGATGTGCAAAAGTTCCAGCAGAGCTGGATCCAAGGATGTCCTGTATGCCACTCATAAATCACCTCTTAGTAATGTTTAGGAGACAGAGTATAAAGATGGGCATTTAAGCTGACACATACATAGGACAGTGTGTTCATACCCTGGATTCACTTGGTAAGGAATCTTTGTGGGCATTCCAACTGTTGCGTATATCTGGTCAGATACATGACGAAGGGGCATTATACTCGATGGATCTGATACAAGCAAAATAAAGTGTCACTATGACTTCCTTGGACCTGGATGCCAAGCTCTTATTTATAGATTTGTCAACATGGAATGATTTTCTTGTTACCTTGGCTATATATTGGTCAAAGTTCATATTACTGTCTACATATGTTCCCAGATCTCTGAGTACTGGGTAAACTCTTAGAGTGTCTTATCGATGAAGTAATTAGCATAGGTGGCAGTTTTCCTAAAAGGCATTATAATGCACTTCTTGGCATTAGGTTTTAGTCCGTGACTTTGTCACCAATTATTTGTCTATATTAGACCCTCTTGTAAGATGTTTGTATTAGGGAGGGGAATCTATGATAGCTCACAATTTGCAGTCATCTATGAACTTGGTCAGTCAAAGGCCCTTAGCTAATATCAAAGGGCCTTTGCCTAGCCAAGCCTCTGACAAGTAGTTACATAACAGGAGCAGTCACAGCATGGATCCCTCAGGTATCCTGGTGGTGACCAGTCTCTCAGTGAAGGTGGTATCACCAGTCCTGACTTCCTGGGTCCTATCTGTGAACCAAATGGCAAATCAGCAAGTTATGTAGTTATGTAGTGAGGTAGGCCATCTGGGTGTTTGTGTCCAAGTTGGCACCCAGGAAAATTATCTTCTGAGAGGGTATTAGCCTTGATTTCTTTTTGTTGACTGTGTATCCCAGAGAATTCAACAACATTATTACATAAGCCAGATGTTTCAGAAGTATGTGCTTGCTGTCCGCTTGGATCAGGCAGTCGTCCAAATAGGGGTATATTTGTATCCCTTGAAGTCTGCAGTAGGCAATTACTGATGCCAGGCATTTTGTGAATACTCTGGGTGCAGTAGATAAGCCAAAGGGCAATGCAGAGAATTGATAATGGGTTGAACCTGCAAGAAATCTGAGGTATCTTCTGCAATTTTGTCTGATTGGGACATGCAGGTATGCCTCCTTGAGGTCCAATGTTACCAGCCAAGACTCCTTGCCCAGCATGGGAAGAAGCTGCTGTAAAGTGAGCATCTTGAATTTTAGTACGAGTAAAAATGTGTTTAGGATGGATAGGTCCAAAATAGGTCTCCAATCTTTTCCCTTCCTTGGTACCAGGAATAGTCTGGAATAAAACCTTGACCTTGTTCATGAGTAGGTACCTCTTGAATAGCTTTCATGTCCATGAGATCTGAAATTTGTCTTTGTGCCTCTGCCCTTTGATTGTGTGGCAGGTTTGGCATGCCTCTCATTGTTGGAAGGGTGTGAAAATGGAATCTGTAGCCTCTGTTTATAATGTCCAGGATCCATTTGTCTTTTGTGACAATATGCCAATTTTTTGAAAATAATGCCAGTTTTCCGCTGAAGGGTGCTGCCATTTGAGCCTTGCTTGGCATGCAAAGGGGAAAGTCATTGGGCTTGCTTTCTGAATGGCTGCAAACTATCCTCACCACCTCTTTGTGTAGGAGCTTGCCATTGTCTGCCTCTAAACGATCCTTGAGATTGCCCTCTGCCCCTCGGGCGCCTGTATCTACCTCTTTGGGGTCTGTCCGTGGCTGGAAAGGACCAATTTTTGGAAGGCCAATTTCTACTGAAACGTGGAGGCTGTGCCTGTAGAAAATATTTCACTGTTTGCATTGATTTGGCCTTTTCCTCCATTTTCTTTAATACCTCCTCAGCATTAACACCGAATAATACATCCTTTTGAAGAGGGGCATCTAGTAATTTAGCTTTGACATGATCTGGTAAGGTTTGTTCCTTGAGCCAGGCATATCTACGTATCACTGATCCTGTAACAGCAGTTCTACATGAGGCCTCTAGAGCATCAAAACCACATTGCAAGGTATGTTTACCCACTTGTTCTGCACTATGCATCAAATCCTGCAACTCCTTCAAGTCTGGTTGTTCAGGTTGTGACATTTTACTTCTCAATTGTGATAACAGAAACTGTTGGTACTTTAGCATATGGAACTGGCAGTTTAATGCCCTCATGGTTACGGTGGCCGAGGTATATACCTTTTTTCCCCACCTTTCTAAGGATCTGGAATCTCTCGAAGGTAATGGATTTTAGTAGTGGAGGCCTTAATTCCTTGGGGCCCTGTGAGATAGTTTCTGGGTCAGCCGCATGGCTTTTGTATAGAAATTGGTGCGAGTCAGGAACCCGGTAGTACCTGTCAGGCTTGACTGGGGCTGGAGGTAAAGAATCCGGGTTAAGGCAGGCCTCCGAGTACACATCATCTAGTATGTCCAAGACAGGAGGTATAGCCAGATGCCTGTGATGAGGTAGCAAGAGAAAATCCCTAAGCCTTTTCTTGGAATCCGAGTACTCTTGGCCTTCCCAGTGGAAGTGTTCCCTTAAGGTATGCAAGGTTTCCCCAAATGAGTAATTCTCTGGGGGGGGGGGGAACAGAGGGAATGGACTTCTCTGCATCAGAATCTTCAAAAGGGGAGTAAGAATGTTCCTGTTCATCAGAGTGCTCTGATATAATGGAGGCCTGGTCAGAGGAGGGGGATTCTTCCTCCACTCTGGGCCTTTTGTCCAGGGGGGGGTTGAGAACCCCTGATAAGAGTAATTAAATCCTCAGCCATTTTAAGCATCTGTTTTTTAGGCATGGGGCCTGGAGATGGGCCCTGTGTAGCTTGTCTCTTAGAATGCATGGCTGCTTTAGACTTAGTGAAAGCCTTGATGGAAAAAGAAGAGGAAGGTCTGAAGACACTGAGTGGAGGCAGACCTGTCTACATTTTGAGATTCACCACCAAGAGTGGCTTCGATATCTGCAGTCAGGGTGTGGGCCGAGGAGCCTGCGACCTCGGGCACAGAAGATACTGCCAATGAAGTGTCGTCGGTAGTCAGGGGCTGCGTAGGCACCTCGCTGAGAACTGGACCACCTGTAGTCGGCTTTGGTGTGGTCGGTAGAGGCCGCGGACCTCATGTGTCGGTCCTTATCTTTGCATTTTTTAGACAAAACTGGAGTTGGAGTTGGAGTATCCGATGACATAATATAGTTACATTTTTTGCCAAAATAATGCTGGGCGAACTCCGCCCGACGCTTAATGGTGCATTTGTTGAATGTAGTACAAAAACGACAGACCGAGACGTCGTGGTCTGGGCCTAAGCAAGGAATACAGAGGGAATGAAAATCCTTATGCGGTATTTGCTTCCCACATGAAATACAATTATTAACTTTGTCTGACATAGGTCTGAGGCAAGAAAAGTTTCCCCAATGGGGTACTTAGCTTTCAAGAAGACTTCAGTTGCAAAATTTTCGTAATTTCAGGAGCTGGCCGACCGGCACTTGCGAACTGCTTCTGCTTCGGGCACCGCACGGCAAGAAAGACTGAAGAAAATGGCGTCAGCTGGTTCTTTTATACCCCTGTCGCACTGACGTCAGGGAAGAAGCGACGACAACCGACGCCGGACCTAGACTTTGGAATTTGGCTGACCGAGGACCTGCCTAACGGCAGGAGAATCCATCTGTTATGACTGCAGCTGTATGCACGATGAACATCCACTACAGCCCACCATTCTCATGAAACAAAGTCTGTTTTGAGGATATAGTTGAAAAGTAACTCAAATTATCCTGATCTATTAAGGAGGCATCTCAGGATATTGTTGGCACCCATTGAGGCTGTGTTTTTGGCCTTAGTGAGTGCTGCCAGGACCTGCTCAGTGTTAATAGTTAGGAAGGTTATTCTAAAGGTATTTAATGAGGGGAGGTGGGTGAAGTGGTGGGTGAATTTTGAGCTGAATTTGTCAGCCAGCAAATTCACTATGTTGCTCTGCACAGTGAATGTGGCATCAATGACTACCTGTTTGGCACATTGAAGTGTGCATTCTTTGAGGTTTTGGACATAGCTGCAGAAGGCCCTGTGGTTGTCTTTAGTCTCTGTGTTTATCTTGACCTCATAACTGGCCATTTTGGACTTAATTAGTCCTCTTAGTTTCCTGTTTAATTTAAATAAAGAGCTCATATCGTTATGGGAGTTGCTCTTCACGACTTTAGCCAAGACATTTTTCCTTTTGTTATATAACTTAGGTTCATAGGTTCATAGGTTCATACTAGGCTATCTGCCCGAGGGCATTTACAAGCCTAGCCCATAGTTTTGTGGCTTACGCCACCCCTTTAGTATGGGGAACTATACCCATTATTTTGCTGTGCCTCTGTCGAGCAGTGACACTGAGGTAATCCCTGGGGTATATCTGCGATCTCCCATCCATTGGTCAAGATTTCTCTTGAATAAGGCCAGCGAGGTGCTCTGCCTCACATATACCGGGATTTTGTTCCACAGCATAGGGAGTCTTTGAGTGATGAATCTATCCCTCCAGCACGTCCTATTAATAGCAGTGTCGAGGTTTAAGTCTCCCGCCCTTGTGGCTCTGACGGATCTAGATTTTGAGGTGAAGCATATTCATCAAATCTGGGTTTGACATGGCCTTGTATGTTAGGCAAAGGTCACCTCTGAGCAAGCGGTGGCGACTGAATAGAGCTGGAGTTCTTCAGTCGGGCAGCATAGGACAGATGTTTGAGACCCTTTATCCTTTTGGTGATGAACTCTTGAGTCATCTCCAGCTTCTGCAAGTGACGTGTCAGATAGATTCCAATGGGGCATTGTACTCAATCATTGGTCTGATGAGTGATGAGTATAGGAGACTATGACCTCCTTGATCTAGATGAGAATCCCTTCATGATAAGGTGGGCAATGTAGAAGGTCTTCCTAACTACTTTAGCTACATGGGTGTTGAATGACAGACTACTATCAACCTGGGTCCCCAGGTCCCTGATAACTTCTTCTGTGCTCAGTGGATTGCCACCTATTTGGTAGCTAGGGGTAACCTTGTTTTTCCCGAAGGGTATGACTATGCATTTTTTGGCATTTAACTTTAGGCCATGGCTCTGGCACCAGTTATCCGTTTCTGTGAGACCCTTCTGAAGGATATCTGTGTCAGATGTGTTTTCTACTATGGCGCCCAGTTTGCAGTCATCTGCAAACTTTGTCAGCCATAACCCCCCTGTGTTTGCTTGTACTTGAAAAGTAGATGCCAAACAAGAGTGGGCCCAGGACTGAGCCCTGTGGTACACCACTTGTGACAGGCTTTGAGTCTGACATGGCGCCAGCAGCTCTGACCCTGTGGGTTCTGTCACTCCAGCCAGTTTGCAACCCATCTTGTGATGTATGGGTTAACATTTAAGCTGATGAGTTTTTCAATGATACCCGAGTGGGGTATTGTATCGAAGGCCTTCGCCAGATCAAGGTAGGCTGTATGGACTGCCTTTCCCTCATCAATGGCTTTGGTGACTGTTTCGAAAAAGTCAACCAAGTTTAGAAGGCATGATCTGCCTTTGACAAAGCCAAACTGGGATGGATCCAAAGTCTGCAAATTCCCTATGTCTTTATTTATGAGGTCCATTATGATCCTCTCCATGGCTTTGCAGATAAGGCTTGTCAAGCTAATGGGTCAGTAATTTCCAGGGTCGGTGGAGGCACTGCCTTTGTGAAGTGGGACCACAGTTGCAGTGCGCCACTCCATGGGCATTATCCAGAGGTAAGACTATGATTAAACAGCTGTCCTAGCTGTGGGTTTAGTTCCTCGTTGAGTTCGTGGAGCACACAGCCGGGGACGCCATCAGGTCCCATGGATGCAGTGTTTTTTGCTTTGGAGAGAGCAGTTCTCACTTGAAGTTGGAGATGTTTGGGGGCTGCAATCGCAGTATAGATATCTCTCCTTTTGGGGAGGGAGAAGTTTGCACTGAACCTGTCAGCCAGTATGTTGGCAATATCTGTAGGATCAGTAATCTTCACATCATTTTGAACTAGTTCTGAGCATATCTGGGAGTTTCCTCCCAGGTTTCTAACATAGCTAAAGAAGGTTAGAATTCCACCAGTGTGGTTTGTTTTGGGCTTACATTTGGTAAGTACAGCAGCCTCTATATAGTCACAGGATGTAGTTTGCTTTGGAATAGCTCCTAACTGTTACAGACGTTGATGGGACTACCAAGTTGATTTTTATTTCAAAGGAGACAGCTTTGTTCCCCAACCTCGCCAGTGAGGACATTCTACTGCCATTATTCACCTTGATACATCCGTAGACACACCCCCTCCCAATCAACGAGCTTTTGTTCATAAGCAAGGCGACCATGCTACGGGAGCTAGACCCAAGACTCGTGATGAAGATCAACGATTTTTACCCTATCCTATAAAAGAAACGGTCCATCAGAGGGGTCGCTCGAACAGTCGAGGACCCAGGAAGAGGAAGTTCACAGGAGAAAAACAGGAAGCAATGAGAAAAACAAGATTTTAACTGACTTGGTATTTAATTTTTCAAACCATGTGTTGGAAGACTCGGATATTAGTTTAATAGAGGTCTGACTTTTGTTCCCGCTCACATCAGTAATCTGAGTGAGACTTTGATTGATCTCAGACTTTTTTGTCGTTCTGTCTCCTTGAAATTGTTGTTCAAAAATGATGCTGATTTTTTTATTAACACCAAACGATTAGATCATTGTAAAAGAAAAAGTAGTTTTATTCCAAGTTTACCTTACAATGTTGAATGTTTTTTGATGCTTTGTGAAAGTGACTTTTATTCTGGCTATTCCAAAAAACGTAACAAGTTTTCTTACTTTAACCTTACTACAGCTGAGTTCAAATTTAAATTTGTCGGGGTTAAAAAACGGGAGGAGGAAGTTTTAACCTAATTATGTGCCAATAGTTTTTCAGGCTTTAAAAAAATTTAAAATTTTCTTTTTTTGGGGGCCCCGGCCCATCCCCCCCCAGCTTTATACCTGAAAACCCAAATTCCTCCCCCCTGTCCCCCCTTTTTGTTCCCCCCACTTTCCCTTCCCCCTTTTTTAAATTTGAATAAAACCCCAAAAAAAGTTCCCAGTTACATCCACCCTTCAAGTTTTCCCCCTTTTGTTTATTTCACTCTTTTTCTCCCCTTACATAACCTTTCATTTTTAAAAAAACCCTTTTTTAATTCCCTTCCTTTTTGAAAATTTTTTTAAAAAATTTTCCCTAACACCATTTTTTCATACCCCCTAATCCCCCTTTCTTTAAAAAAGAAAAAATCCTTCCCTTCTAAAAAAAAACTTTTTTTGGTGTAACCCAAACCCCGGAAACCCCTAAATTAAAAATTTTTTTCAATGCCCGGGGAAACAAAATTTTCAGCATGGGTTTTCCCTAACAAAAATCACAGATTTTGAAATGAAAACCCCAAAGGTGGGGTTTCCACCAAACTATCAATTTGATTAGCGCCCTGGGTGGTGGGTAGGCCATCTTTTTCCAAGTTCACCCAAAAAAATTATTTTCAAGGGAATTACCTTGATTTCCTTAAATTATCCCCAAATCAAATTTTCCCCCCAAAAATTCCCCCTACTTGCTCTCCCTGGTTTTAAGGAAATTAAAATGAAATTAAACCCTGAATCCAAAATTTTCCACAGTATACCCCCAAACCCAACCTAAATATTATAATAACCAAAACTAGGATCCGAATTTCAGGGAACATTGACTGGATTTTGCCCCCCATCCATTTACCGCCCGGGGCCCCCCTTTCCCCAGGGAAAACCCTCTTATAGCCTCTTAATTTTAGATAAAAATTTTAAGATTCCAAAAATTCCCCAATCTTTTCCTTCCTTACAAATATCCCTTTAAAAAAAATTCCTAAATGGTCCCCTTTAATACTTTTTTAAATCCTAAATTCTTTTCCTTCCCGAATTAGGGCAGCCCCTTTAAAAAAATTAATGGGTCGAGCCCTGGAAAATCCAAAAAAACAAATTTTTTTTTCAAATTAATTTTAAAAATAATCCGTTTTCCCAATCTCCAAGGGGCCTTCTTATCCAAAAAAATCATTCTTCCAATCTGGCAAGTATTTCACCCTTTTTGGTCCATTGCCCCCAAAATCCGAATGCCTCTCCCCCTTCATTTTTCTGTCCTCTAAAACCTTTTAACCAATTTTTACAAACTTTTTCCTTAAAATTTTACTTTTGTTATTTACCTTTTTTTTCCATTTTCTTCTATACCTCCTCAGCATTAACACCGAATAATACATCCTTTGAAGAGGGGCATCTAGTACCTTTAGCTTTGACACTTGATCTGGTAAGGTTTTGTTCCTTGAGCCAGGCATATCCTACGTATCACTGATCCTGTAACAGCAGTTCTACATGAGGCCTCTAGAGCATCAAAACCACATTGTAAGGTATGTTTTACCCACTTGTTCTTGCACTATGCATCAAATCCTGCAACTCCTTCCAAGTCTGGTTGTTCAGGTTGTGACATTTTACTTCTCAATTGTGATAACAGAAACTGTTGAGTACTTTAGCATATGGAACTGGCAGTTTAATGCCCTCATGGTTATAGTGGCCGCAGGTATAGCACCTTTTTTCCCCACCTTTCTAAGGATCTGGAATCTCTCGGAAGGTAATGGATTTTTAGTAGTGGAGGCCTTGAATTCCACTTGGGGCCTTGTGAGGATAGTTTCTGGGTCAAGCGCATGGCTTTTTGTATAGAAATTGAGTGCTTAGTCAGGAACCGGTGTAGTACCTGTCGAAAAGGAAGCTTGACTACGGGCTGGAGGTAAAGAATCGGGTTAAAGAGCAGGCCTCGAGCATGCCATCATCTAGTATGTGTCAAGACAGGAGGTATAGCCAGAATGCCTGTGATGAGGTAGCAAGAGAAAAATCCCTAAGCCTTTTCTTGGAATCCCAGTACCTCTTGGCTCCTTCCCAGTGGAAGTGTTCCCCTTACAGGTATGCAAGGTTTCCCCAAAATGAGTGGTAATCTCTGGGGGACAGAGGGAATGGACTCCTCTGCATCAGAATCTTCAAAAGGGGAGTAAGAATAGTTCCTGTTCATCAGAGTGCTCTGATATAATGGAGGCCTGGTCAGAGTGAGGGGGGATTCTTCCTCCCACTCTGGGCCCTTTTTGTCCAGGGGTAAGAGAACCCTGATAAGAGTGATGGGAAATCCTCAGCCATTTTAAGCATCTGTTTTTTAGGCATGGGGCCTACCGGAGATGGGCCCTGTGTAGCTTGTCTCTTGGGAATGCATGGCTGCTTTAGAGCTTAGTGAAAGCCTTGATGGAAAAAAAGAAGAGGAAGGTCTGGAAAGACAGACTGAGTGGGGGCAGACCTGTCCACGATTTTGAGATTCACCACCAAAAGAGTGGCTTCGATATCTGCAGTCAGGGTGTGGGCCGAGGAGCCTTAACAACCTCATGCACAGAAAGATACTGCCAATGAAGTGTGCGTCGGTAGTCAGGGGCCGGGCGTAGGCACCCTCGCTGAGAACTGGACCACCTGTAGTCGGCTTTTTGGTGTGTGGTCGGTAGAGTACCGTAGGACCTCATGGCCAATGTCGGTCCTTATCTTTGCATTTTTAGACAAAACTGGAGTTGGGAGTTGGAGTATCCTGATGACATAATATAGTTA
This sequence comes from Protopterus annectens, assembly GCF_019279795.1. Classification (NCBI taxonomy): domain Eukaryota; kingdom Metazoa; phylum Chordata; order Ceratodontiformes; family Protopteridae; genus Protopterus; species Protopterus annectens. The sequence continues at coordinate 955,632,502 of NC_056728.1, forward strand.
AATTTTTTGCCAAAAATAATGCTAGGTAGAACCTCACCGACGGCTTTAATGGTGCATTTTGTTGAATGCTTAGCACAAAAGCGACAGACCTGAGCGTCGTGGGTTCTGGCCAGCCTAAGCAAGCGAATACAGAGGAATGAAAATCCTTATGCGGTGATTTACAGCTTCCCCTCACATGAAATACAATTATGTAACTTTGGTTCATGACATGGGTCTGAGGCAAGAAAAGTTTCCCCAACGAGGTAGCAGCTTTCAAGAAGACTTCAGTTGCAAAAATTTTAAGTAATTTTTGGGAGCTGGCTGAACCGGCACTTGCTTAACTGCTTCTGCTTCGGGCACCGCTTACGCGCAAGAAAGACCGAAGAAAATGGCGTCCAGCTGAAACGCGAGTTCTTTTGCTCACCCCTGTCGCACTGACGTCAGGGAAGAAGTTTGATTTTACAACCGACGCCTTGGACCTAGACTTTGGAATTTGGCCGATCGTAGGGACCTGCCTGACGGCAGGAGAGAACCCATTCATTATGACTGCAGCTGTATGCATGATGAACATCACTACAGCCCACCATTATCATGAAACAAAAGTCTGTTTTTGAGGATATAGTTGAAAAAGTAACTCAAATTATCCTGATCTATTAAGGAGGCATCTCAGGATATTGTTGGCACCATTGAGGCTGTGTTTTGGCCTTAGTGAGTGCTGCCAGGACACTGCTCAGTGTTAATAGTTAGGAAGGTTATTCTTAAAAGGTATTTAATGAGGGAGGTGGGTGAAGTGGTGGGTGAATTTGAGAGCTGAATTTGTCAGCCAGCAAATTCACTATGTTGCTCTGCACAGTGAATGTGGCATCAATGACTACCTGTTTGGCACAATGAAGTGTGCATTCTTTGAGGTTTTGGACATAGCTGCAGAAGGCCCTGTGGTTGTCTTTAGTCTCTGTGTTTATCTTGACCTCATAACTGGCCATTTTGGACTTAATTAGTCCTCTTAGTTTCCTGTTTAATTTAAATAAAGAGCTCCTATCGTTATGGGAGTTGCTCTTCACGACTTTAGCCAAGACATTTTTCCTTTTGTTATATAACTTAAGGTTAGAATTCCACCAGTGTGGTTTGTTTTGGGCTTACATTTGGTAAGTACAGCAGCCTCTATATAGTCACAGGATGTAGTTTGCTTTGGAATAGCTCCTAACTGTTACAGACGTTGATGGGACTACCAAGTTGATTTTTATTTCAAAGGAGACAGCTTTGTTCTCCAACCTCGCCAGTGAGGACATTCTACTGCCATTATTCACCTTGATACATCCGTAGACATACCCCCTCCCAATCAACGAGCTTTTGTTCATAAGCAAAGAGGCGACCATGCTACGGGAGCCCCTAGACCCAAGACTTCGTGATGAAGATCAACAGATTTTTACCCTATCCTTCTATAAAAGCGGTCCATCCATCAGAGGGGTCGCTCGAACAGTCGAGGACCCAGGAAGAGGAAGTTCACAGGAGAAAAACAGGAAGCAATGAGAAAAACAAGATTTTAACTGACTTGGTATTTAATTTTTCAAACCATGTGTTGGAAGACTGGGATATTAGTTTAATAGAGGTCTGACTTTTGTTCACCGCTCACATCGGGGTAATCTGAGTGAGACTTTAATTGATCTCAGACTTTTTGTCATTCTATCTCCCTGAAATTGTTCTTTAAAAATGATGCTGACTTTTCTATTAACACCAAATGACTAGATTATTGTAAAAGAAAAAGCAGTTTTATTCCAAGTTTACCTTACAATGTTGAATGTTTTTGATGCTTTGTGAAAGTGACTTTTATTCTGGCTATTCCAAAAAACGTAACAAGTTTTCTTACTTTAACCTTACTACAGCTGAGTTCAAATCTCTAAATAAGTTAAGATCAGCAAGGGATCTAACCATCAAACCTGCAAACAAGGGAGGAGGTATAGTTTTACTAAATACCTCAGATTATGTGACCAATATGCTCACCCTTTTGTCTGATGGTACTACTTATAAAATAATTACATCTAGGGATGTTCTCAAGATTATTAAAAAAGTACATGATGAAATCTATGACTTACTAATGTGTAGACAAATTAATAAAGATACCTATGATTATCTCTACATTGAGTTTCTGAATACACCTATCATAAAAGGACTACCCAAAATACATAAGAACATTATACCTATACCCATGAGACCTATTGCCTCTGATGAAAAGTGGGTAACATCCACTATTTCTAGTTATATTGAAAATCTCTTGAGACCAGTGGTGGATGAATTACCCTCCATTCTTAAAGATACTTACCAATTATTGGAAGATATAAATGGGTTAAACTTGGATGTAATAACGCATGATTATTTATTAATAACTCTGGATGTGAATAATTTATTCACATCAATTCCCAACGATTATGGCATACAAGCAAAGCAGTAAGAGAATTGATTACAGACCATCCAGACTTTAGCACCAACAAACAAATCTTGATCAGCCAACTGTTAGAGATGGTTCTTTATAATAATTTGTTTATTTTTAAGGACAAATGTTATTTACAAAAATGGGGGGTTGCCATGGGCACCCCCTGTGCTAACACTTATGCCAACCTGGCTGCTTATTTCTGGGAAAAGAGCTTTCTTTTTAATAACAGTTATTTTACCCAGATTAAATTGTATAAAAGGTTTGTTGATGACATCCTTATTGTTTGGGAGAGCACTTTGTCAGTGTCTGAGCATTTTTTCACCTACTTGAACTCTACCACCACGTTTTTTACATTCACTATGGAAGCATCCAGAGAAAGCATTAACTTTTTGGATGTCACCCTAACATTGTCAAATAAAGGTTTGTTAGTTCCATCTCTGTATAGAAAAGACACCTGGAAGAATAGCCTTCTATCTTTTGACAGTATGCATCCCAGGCATGTTTTTCCTGGGATTGTAAAAAGTCAATTTGTAAGGCTATCTAGGATTTGCAAGGACTATGTAACATTGGGGGTGGAAGCAGACAAAATGGAGAACCTGTTTATACATAGAGGTTATGATTCTAAATTAGTGAGAGACATTAAAGTTGGGATCTTAGGTCCGACAAGTTATTCTGAAACTATTGATAGTGTCCATGTAGGAGTTAAATATAGTAAATCAGCATGTGATTTTAAAAGCAAGAAGTTGTCTTGTATTTTGAAATATACTAGTGATATTATGTTTGTTAAAGAGGTCATCAGAAAGAATTGGAATGTTCTCATCATGGAACAGTCCACTAGGAACATTGTAGGTGATAAACCTTGCTTCATGTATAGAAATAGTGATAATTTAAAAAAGATCCTTTGCAATGACCAGACATTGAATACCTTGTCCAAATTGCCCTTTAGTAATAGGGTTGGTACTTTTCCATGCAATCATTGCACTAGATGCAAATACATTAGTACTGAGCAAATCTTTTATCATCCTACTCTGAACTGGGTTTTCAGGCCCAAGTTCTTTGCCACATGCAGCACAAGGAATCTTGTTTATTTAGCTACTTGTTTGAATTGTGATGCATTTTATGTGGGCCTCACCAAAAGAAGACTGACTGACAGAATGTATGACCATTTATATGACATTCGTAAGGGCAATGAACTCAATGCCCTAGCTAAACATGTTCTAGACAATAGGAGTCATCATTTTTGTTTTAGAGTTCTGCAGATTGCTTTGGTTAACAATAGAGTTGAAGACCCACTGAATTATCTTGCCACAATAGAACTAAAATGGATATTGAGACTGAGTGGCCATTTGCCCCCAGGCCTCAATAATCATGTCACCATTAAACCTGTTTTAGATAACAGGAGATGGTGATAATAGGTTTTTTATTGGCCTTTATGTCTAGCCAGGTTGTTTCTTTGATGCCTTAACCTTGTTGGTGGCCCTATGTTCTGGAACATTCATATATTGCTGGTCATATGTTTTGTCATGTTGTCGCTATGCTTTTAATTATACTTTATATCCAATGATATATATTTTCATTTTATTTTATTTTGTCATTGACATTTTGATTTTCATGCTGTAGATGTTCAATATCCTTGAAGCTGTATGTTTTCTTTCATTGAGGCTATGCATTAGGGATGATTTGACCAGTCTCATGGAGTTGACAGTAGTGTTTTGTCGCTATCACATATTTCATATTTCTGCCTTTAAGGTTTATGCAATGATAAGTTGATTGTTATGTTACTTTATTATTATTACTATTATCAATTTTGATTTTACATTTAATTAGGAATGATTACTGTATGTATATGCAACACGCCTTCACGCTACTTTTTTTTAATGCGTTTTTGAAGGTTTACAAGATTATGCAGGTTGAATATGATACTTGTTTATCAGAGTAACTATGGCTTTAAATATGTAATTTGGCTAGTAAATTGACCTTCAATTGCTTAATTTCCTGCCTAGAGCGGTATTTAAAGAGTATTGTTTTAATGTATTTTTATCTGATGAAGCGTGGAGGAGTCCACGCGAAAGCACTCATCTTTGTTATTAAAGCTTTGCATCTTTGGATTTATTTGGCATTTCATTCCTTCACTTCATTGTGGTGAGACTACATGTATTTATAGTTGTTGCTACTTAATTAGTCCTCTTAGTTTCCTGTTTAATTTAAATAAAGAGCTCCTATCGTTATGGGAGTTGCTCTTCACGACTTTAGCCAAGACATTTTTCCTTTTGTTATATAACTTAAGGTTAGAATTCCACCAGTGTGGTTTGTTTTGGGCTTACATTTGGTAAGTACAGCAGCCTCTATATAGTCACAGGATGTAGTTTGCTTTGGAATAGCTCCTGTTACAGACGTTGATGGGACTACCAAGTTGATTTTTATTTCAAAGGAGACAGCTTTGCTCTCCAACCTCTCCAGTGAGGACATGACACTCCAAGGGTGCAGTGCTCTCTCATATTGGTGAGTACCCAGACCAGTATGTTTAAACCTGTGGCACACTATCTAGTCAATGGTATTTGTGCTACTAAAATCCAGGAATCATTGTGCTTATAAGTATGAGGCAGTGTATGTTTCCGAGTCTTGTGGCAAAAGGGGTAAGTATAGGACTGCCATACACATGGTCCTAGGTTCAAATACAGCATATTCCATACATTATTATCTTGTCTGGCAGTTGGCTTAGAGGATTAAGGAACTGTTAATGAGCTGTTTCATGTGGTCCAGTGCTGCAAGGTTTGATTCTCTCAGCTTCCATTGCCTGTGTAGCTCTAGAGGGAGGTTGGCATAATGGTTAAGATATTTGCCTTACAGACACATGGTGCAGGGTTTGATTCCCACATGGGTTAATTGGCTAGGCTTAAAATGGCCCACAAGGGCAGTTAGCCTAGTACTAGTCTAGAAACCTAGAATCCAGAAATCTAGGGTAGTTAAAGTCTCCCTTGATTAGGGCATTTGGTTTATTGGTGAGTGACTCCAGCAGGTGTAGGTACACGCTATGGGATTCTAGGAGCATAGAGGGTGACCTATAATTTGCTAGGCTATGGTATGGAACTTTTTCTATGGTGATTTGCACAAGGATAAATTCCAGGGCGTCATCCTGTTTAACCAAAGTAGAGTTATGCTTCTTGTTAATATAGCTTGAGACTTCTTCAGATTTTGTCTCTGTCTGTGCAGCCAATGGTATCAATTTGTACAAGTCACTGAAGCCTTGCATTTCTGTAGCACTTTATGTGAAGATACAAATCAAAACTAAGATGATTTAGGGTTAATGTGATGTCAAGTGAAGTAACAACTCTGTCACTCAAACAATGCGCAGAAAGATTCAGAAAACTAATGGCATTGCTCCTTACCTTTCTGTTGTAGGTCAAGATTGCATTGTGCCATCAGTTATATATATATACACTTGCTATGTTTTTTTGCTTGTCAGATCATCTATGTTTATACTAAAACATATGAAAATTGACAACTGGAACTAGCCATTAACTGCTTTGCCAAATGAAACCAAAATAAAACGATTTTATTTTCAAAATTTAAAATCCATAGCATTGCATTTCATTCACTAATTAAGGCATGAGACGATAAGCTTACCAAGTCAGCCATTTAAGTGTATTTAACATTTTGCCTTCCCTCCATCCCCATCCTCTCTCTCTCTTTCTCTCACTCTCTCATCCCTTCTCCACCTCCCCAATGCTTTCTTGAATGCCTCAGATGTCTCCATAAATTCCCTTTCTATCGCTTCATTCCATGAGTCTATAATCCACTCTATGAAGATATAATTTATGAGATCCTAGGATACAATCTGTATCCTCCCACCCCCATCGTTTCTGTTCAAGATGACAGTGCCACATCTCTTTGAAATGATTTTGGGCATAGATATTGTTTCTTGTCACTTCTGGATTCTAGTTAGAACAGCTCCACCTTCTCTGTTTTCTGGTCGTCTTCTTTCTATTTCATCATTCAGTAACTTCTGGTGCCTTCCTTCTGCACTCCTTCAGCACTAATATCCCTGTCCCCTTGTCCTTCTATTGCTTCCAGTACTGTACATAAAACACAAGGTCTGGTCTTAAAAGGGCCTTGTAGAGCAAAAACATTACCTATTTGCTTCTGGAGTCTATCGCCCTGAGAGAATATCTCAGCAATCTTTTTGCTGCTGCTATTTCTATTTCATTCTTCTCCTGGTGTCTATCCCAGACATAATCAATAACTCCAAATCATTTTCCTGCACTCTGCCATCACTTCCCCCTCCCTCACATCCAGTGGCAGAACCCTGAATTTGTTTGCAATGAACATTAACTACTACCTGGGACTGAAGATGGCCAACAGGCTGTAAACAGCAGTCCTAGTGGAGCACTCAAGATTATATTTCAGTCTAGCAATATCATCCTGAATCACTTAAAGAAACTCATACAAAATTACAGTGATACTACCAAATTAACAAATCATCATTTTTATTGTTATATTACCTGTTGCAAGAGATCTGCTGACTTAATCTGTAATATTTCTTCCTCTGTAGAAATCCTTGTCATCAGAAATATAGATTCTGTAAAACAAAGCTAATAAACATTCCACTGCAAATAAACATATTATTACTTACCTCAAAGTGCCAATTAATATGCCACAATTTTAAACCAAATGGACACTCAACTACTAAATCGGAATATACACCAATCACTACTCCCAAAAATTAGACAAAACATGTAAAGCATCAAATAACTAAAATAATTCAGCAACACTCAAGTGAGAATAAAACTTCAATATCAATTTACAGTTTGCACTGCAACCTGTTCAAAACTCCATTGACTCTATCTGAATACATTTAGCCCAAATTAATGACTCATTAATCAATATTAGTTCCACACTAGATGCCTCAGAAAACAAAATCTGTACTGGTAAAGATATAGTTCAAGATATTGAGAAGTCAGGCACTCATCAGGATAAAACCATTACTCTAATAACAAACTTTTGGACTTGAAAACAAGAAGCTGAAGAAACAATATCCTGATTAGAGGCGCTCAAGAGACTTGTTACCCACCCAAATATTCTCAGGACTACTGACAAATAGAAGTCCGTCTGAAAACATGCACATTGAAACAGCATATTGAACTGCAAATAAATCCCAAGTCATAACAACACCAAGACATGTACATTTGTTGAACTATTAGGATGTTGCTGCTATTTTACAAGCTGCTGAGTCAATATTTCACTTGGTGGAGGCATACAATACCTATTTCTGAGGATATCCTTTTAACTGTCATCTTTTTGTGCCACTAACATCAGCCACAAAACTGAGGTTTACTCACAAATCTATGAATCACTTTATTGAAAAAACAGGGTAAGCACAACAAATATTTTGGAAGTTATTCCATTTTCACCAAGTTGAATTATTAATAATATATTAATCTTTCTCCTTTTTGCATTTCACTTTTGTGCAACTTAAACTCCATAAACTTCAGTTTAAATTCAGCAAACAGCCTAGCTGTTTGCTGCATGAGAGAAATGATCTGAACTCCAAGACCCTGTTCACTTCTTGCCCTAGGTGCAGCAGCTTTCCCCAGGGTCTTAGAGGTACCTTATTTAAAGCTGAGCCATGGAATTAGTTTAATTGATGATCTTTACAACTGATACACATCCACGTTGACCTTTGTAAGTTCAACGGCCATCAGAAAGCAGTTACCCAAAATACTTTGCTGGCAAAAGTATCATCTATGCAATTAGGATGTATACCTTAGATCGCCATCAAAACAAATTATAAAACAATAATTCCCTAATCATTTGAATGATTCTTTCTATTATTTAAATGCTGTTATCCAACTCTTTAAACAACAAATGTTCACTGTTCTACTCTATATCTAACTGGAGCGATTACAATTGTGAATGCTGCATAGTCACCTCTGAGCAATGTCATTTTAGAACTCAATTGTCTCCATACCTAATTCTCCTTCATATAATGGTCTCTATTTATGTGCATTCAAGAAACATTGGTACATCAATTATTATTAAATTAGTGTAAAAAACTGCCACATCAATAAACTTATTAGAAGGTAAATGCATTCATAATTTTGATTAAGAATTTATTGGTACAGACATAATTGGACTTCTGTCAATAACACTATATATATTCATCGTTTATACATTTCTGTTTTGTTTAAACAGATTAATATTTAAATTCACAAACTGGCTATAGCATGACATATGGGTGCTATGAGTCTAGTTGTTAAACGTTATATGTTTTGAGCTGTAACTATTACCGATCTTTATCTGAATAGATCTAAAACAATATTATTATTAAAACCTACAAAAAGATCCCAAAGATATTATTAGCTACAGACCTATTGCCCTTATTAGCTTAGACATCAAAATGTTTGCCTCTGTTTAAACAAATAAACTTAAACAGATTATTCCTTCAATAATTTCTTCATCCCAGTAGGGCTTTATAAAAGACAAACAACAGCTCTTTTTTATTACAACTTAATAAACAAACCTAAACTTCAGGAAATGATTAATTCAAATTTCCCCCTTTTTTTTAGACTGTGTAAAAAGTTTTTTTTTTTTTTT